>NW_020837972.1:11195-111203 GCF_003676395.1 Aethalodelphis obliquidens
TGAGTTTCCCAGGTGTGAGATGCAGCGTTGGAATCTGTATGTTTCACAATGTCCCAGGTGATTCTGAGAGTTGAGCAATCTTTATAACCGTATCAAATAGTCAAAATTTTCCTTCTTTTCCCCTAAGTTTTTGCAAACATTTTAAAGTTGACATCAAAAATGTTTTCATCAAGGCTTCCCTGGTTGCTCAGTGGTTGGGAGTCCGCCTGCCGATGCAGGGGACACGGGTTCGTGCCCCGGTCCGGGAGGATCCCACATGCCGCGGAGCGGCTGGGCCCGTGAGCCATGGCCGCTGAGCCTGCGCGTCCGGAGCCTGCGCTCCGCAATGGGAGAGTCCACAGCAGTGAGAGGCCCGCGTACCCCAAAAAAAAAAAATGTTTTCATCATAAGTGTAAACACTGCAAAGGATGTAGCTTCTGGCGTATAATAAAAATAGGCCCTTTAAGTAAATAAAACTGGTGGCGATTTCACTGCCAAGGGCCGGGGTTCAATCCCTGGTCAGGGAAATAAGATCCTACAGGAATCCGCGCAGCGTGGCCAAAAAAAAGGAAATAAAACTGTTACTATCATGCTTTTAAACGTATCCAAAAGAATGTAAATAGCATAGGGTTTTGATACTCACCACCATCCGTTTTAAAAAGTATAAAATGAACTCTTTCTAATGGTCAGATCATTTATACTTATTTTTCCAGCTTCAGAGAGCTATAATTGACATATATGGTGTGAATTTAAGGTGTCATGTTGATTTGATAAGAAAGGTTTTTTTTGTTTTGTTTTGTTTTTTGTGTGGTACGCGGGCCTCTCACTGTTGTGGCCTCTCTCGTTGCGGAGCACAGGCTCCGGACGCACAGGCTCAGCAGCCATGGCTCGCGGGACCAGCCGCTCCGCGGCATGTGGGATCCTCCCGGACCGGGGCATGAACCCGTGTCCCCTGCATCGGCAGGCAGACTCTCAACCTCTGCGCCACCAGAAAAGCCCAAGAAAGGTTTTTGTTTGTTTGTTTTGCTGCTCTGCCTGACGTGGGATCTAGTTCCCCAACCAGGGATCAAACACGCACCCCCTGCACTGGAAGCACGAGGTCTTAACCACTGGACGGCCAGGGAAGTCCCAGAAAGGTATTTTTGATGTTATATCAGGTTATGGCACTTTAGTATGCTTTCTTTAGTGAACTTCATTTTTGTTCTAATTCAGTGACTCTGTTGCATTAGGAGTGGAAATACAAATAATTCTTGCCAGTGAGGAGTTGTTAGAAGCCCTCCCTATCTCCAAGAATCTGTATGCAGAGGGCTGTAAAGGCAGTGGGAGGGCAAGTTTCAGATATAATCTAGGTGGTGAGGAGGGAAGGGAGAGTGAAGGAGGAGGAGGGAGGGAGGAGGGGAGAGAGAGGGAGACCAGGGTATGAGCTGTCACCCCTGGAACTGGTTTAAGAAAGAATGAGCCCCTGCTTAGAAAAAGCTCCTGGGCTTCAGCCTGAAGACCTACAGTGAGGACCCCGGGAGTCCCATGGGTGCTGAGTCTTCAAGTGCAGACCACTTGGGAGTGAGCCCTGCCCCCTGGATCCCCCAGGGACAGGAGGAGAGCAGGGTTTTGCTCTCTGCAGATGGAGAATTTTCTGGCATTGGAAAAGGACCTCTGTCCTTTCAGGTTCCTGACCTCAGCCTGGGTTCTGTTGGAATATCTGTGTGGACCACATTCCCCTGCCCCTGCTGACCCCCAATAGCTTAAAATGCAGGTAAATTAGAGATGAGGTGGTGAGCCTGTGGACGCCAGAGAGAGGAGTGGGGACTCCTGCCATGGGGACCAGGAAGGCAGCTTCTGGGCCTGGCCCTGAAGCCCCACCCACATTCTTTCCTTTCACTGGCAATTTGGGTGAAAGGTTTCTAGCTGAATATCCAATCAGGATAAACTGGTTCAGGGACATGATTGGAGCCCTGTTTGGATGCTAGGGATTGGATTATAATGGGCTTTAAAAGGCATGGAATCTTCTGATTCAGCGTCACTGAGGAGAGCCAGGTAGGAGTTCCACGGACAGAGGACTCAGGAAGTAGCGCTGCTGAACTTGAGAGAAATCTCTCCTGGATATGGAGACCAGGACGTTCCAGCTTCACCCTTCGCTGGGGCTCAGAGTTCACTGAATCATCTGGACTTCAGGAGCTGGTGAGCTACGGAGTTTGGTATGCTCCATTTTGTTCTCTGAAGCCATGAGTCTGCAAACTTTCTCTGTAAAGGGCTAGATAGTAACTTGGCATTAAGGGCCATGTGGTCTCTTGCAGTGGCTTGACTCTGCCCTAGTAGTGCAAAACAGCCTCCAGCAACAGCAAGTGATCGTGGCTGTGTTCCAGTAAACTTTATTTGTGGACACTGAAATTTGAATATCATGTAATTTTCACATGTCACAAAATATTCCTTTGTTTTTTTCCCCCAAATTAAAAAAAAATTAAATATATTCTTAAAAGTTAAAAAAAAGCCTTAAAAAATATAAAAAACATTCTTAGCTTGGTGGCTGGGCAATAAAAAAACAAAAACAAAAACAGGGGGCAAGCCAATTTGCCAATCCCTGTTTAAACCATTTGCCTATAGAATGCAGCTAGCATCCCATTAGTGACTTGTGAAGTCAATTTAGTAGGCTGGATTCAGCTTATGAAAAGAAATAGAATTTTTCATTGAATCTAAGATGCCATCAGCTGTAAGATACATTATTTCTGATACCACTATAAAATATATATATATACAGCCAAACAAACTTATAAAATGCTACTGATGAAATGCAAGATAACAGAAATGGTCAAATGTCAACATTAGAATGTCCCTTAGTGTCAATGAATGTGTTAATGGCATGGAAGCTATCAGCAAATCTATTGTAGGGAGAGAACTACGTTACAAAACTTTTATTTCAATAGTCACCCCTCCCCACACCCAACTACATACAGGCTGATTTCCTCCCTTGTATGATGCTGTTAAATCATTAGGATTTGGATTTAATTAAATGCTTGGAAAATCACTTCTCAGCCTTTTGGCTAAGATCAAGTGTAAGTGCTTGGGGAGCCTGGAATTAGTGGGTTCGGGCCTGTTGTACAGGTAAATGATCATATTACTAACAGTTACTTTATATTTATGTAGCAAACATGTAGCATTGACAGCATGCCAGATGTTGCTCTAGAAACAAAGAATACAGCAGTGAACAAAACACAACTCCCTGCCCTCGTGTATGTAGCTCATAGTCTAGTGGGTGGAGACAAAAGAAGCAAGATGTATTTTATACTTGTGTGTTAGGCAGGTGATAAATGCTGTTGAAAAATAGCTTCGGAGTTGAATATAGCATGTGAGTTGGGGGAGGTTGTGATTTTTGAAAGTGTGGTCAGGGAAGTCTTGCAGAGAAGCTGTGGACCTGAAGCAGGTCAGGAGCTGGGATGAGGGTACCTGAGAAAGAGCATCCAAAGCAGGGGGAGCAACAGAAGTCCTGAGAAAGTACCGTCCTTCCTCGGTATCCGTGGGAGATTGGATCCAGGACTCCCCACCCCGAAGATACCAAAAGCCATGGATGCCCGAGTCCCTTATATAAAATGGTGTAGTATTTGCATATAAACTGAGTAGATCCTCCCATATGCTTTAAATCATCTCTGGATTCATTATAATACCTAATACAATGTTGATGCTGTGTAAATAGTTCTAAGTACAGTGTAATGCTATATATATAGTTGCCAGCACAAGGCAACTTCAAGTTTTGCTTTTAAGATCTTTCTGGAATTTAAAAAAAAAATTTGATCCGAGGCCTTCTCTGACGGTGCAATGGTTAAGACTTCCACTGCAGGAGACGAGGTTTCCATCCCTGGTCGGTGAACTAAGATCCGGCATGCCACGCAGTGCAACCAAAATAAAAAATTTTTTTTGATCGGTGTACAGGATCTGGTGCCTTCCAGACTCACAGAGTGGAGGGAGGGAGGGACATCCCGGGCGATAGCCTAGGGCTCTTTTGGACCTTTCATGTTGGTTGGCATTTCTGAGTGAGATTGGAGATCTATAAGCAAAACGGTGCATACCAGCTCTCTCCTGCAGAGTTTAATGGGAGCATTGGGGCCGCCCTGGGGAGATAAGGCAAAAGTGGGGGCTGGGGGCCAGAGAGGTAAGTTTAAAATTATCATGTTACTTAACTGGGTTTGAGCCTGTTTCCTCACGTATAAAATAAGGGTGTTAATAGCTATCTCAATGTTTCAGCTGATGATTAAATAAGGCACCAATTTTGTCTTTTGAAATAAATACAATAATCCCCCCTTATCCACGATGGGGAGGGGGGGATGCGTTCCAAGACCCTCAGTGGATGTCTGCTACCATGGATAGTATCAAACCCTATATACACAATGTTTTTTCCTATGCAAACGTACCTACGATGCAGTTTAATTTATAAAAGCACAGTAAGAGGGCTTCCCTGGTGGCTCGGTGGTTGGGAGTCCGCCTGCCGATGCAGGGGACACGGGTTCATGCCCCGGTCCGGGAGGATCCCACGTGCCGCCGAGCGGCTGGGCCCGTGAGCCATGGCCGCTGAGCCTGCGTGTCCGGAGCCTGTGCTCCGCAACGGGAGAGGCCACAGCAGTGAGAGGCCCGCGTACCGCAAAAAAAAAAAAAAAAGCACAGTAAGAGATTGACAACAGTAACTAAGAATAAAATAGAACAATTATAACAATACACTGTTATAAAAGTTTTGTGAATGTGGTCTCTGTGTCAAAAATATTATTGTACTAATTTGATGTTTCTTCCATCTCAGCTAAGCACTTACCATGCACTGAGGCCATAACTTTTGCAGTTTGAAATGTGACAGCAATACGAGCATAGATTCGTTTCCTTCTTCACAATTTCACAGATAGAAGATTCATTCTTGCCATAGACCTTAGCAATATCAGCGTACAATTTTTTCTTTTTTTTTAATCAAACTGAGAACTTTTGCCTTTTTACCTAAAGGTAGCATTTTATGGATTCTCGCTGTCATATTTAAATTGCCAGCATCACTCTGCTTGTGCTTTGGGGCCATTATTAAGTAAAATAAGCATGACTTGGACACGAGCACTGTGATACCTTGACAATCTGATAACTGAGTGTCCCAGGTGGGAGGAAGCAGGACGGTGCGAGACTCCCATCACACTCCTCAGAATGGTGTGCAATTTAAAACTTATGAGTTATTTATTTCTGGAATTTTCCATTTAATATTTTCAGTTAACAACCGAGAGTTCACTGAAACCCCAGAGAGCGAAAACTCGGATCTGGGGGGACAACTGTACTGACCGTATCATGTGGTTGCCTTTAGGTGGGAGTTTGCCAAAAGAAAGCAGTAGAAGAAGGAACCACTTCAAGCAAAAAGCGGTTGTAAAATGGCACACGCCTTTCTGTGTGAGGAAGCACAAGCACCAGAACGACCAGAGAAGAAGATGGGAGGGTCCAGACCCAGAGACGAGGACGATGACAGTGCTGAGGTGATCTTTGTTGGAGTGGAGCATGTCAATGAAGATGCTGAAACCCTCTTTGTCAGAGTGATTTCAAATTCAAAGCCGGTCATTTCTAACATTTTGAACAGAGTGACCAGGGACTCATCCTCAACAAGAAAGAAGGGTCACATGAGTCAAGATACGACTTACACATTGCAGCCTTCAAATTGCAGGACCCCGATGTCAAAGGCAGCAGCCATTTCACCGGCTTTTCAATCTGAATGGGGAGACGCAGATAGTCCTATTATTTTTGAACCTTCGTCTAAACCTGATTATAAAATGAGCTCTCTGCAAGTTGTGCTTCACAATTCCTCAGAGTTGCTCTCTCCATGGCCTCATTGTCTACCTGGAGCTGCATTCTCGGTAGGAGGCAAGGATAAAAGTCCTCGTGATTCTAAGCGACGTCCCACTTCAGATATGGATATATACAGTGGGAATCCCAAAAGACCTAAAGTCAGCCATGGAATCCCAGGGGGACAGGCCTTAGCTGTGGCCTCTCCAGGTATCCTTCCTACAAAGAACACGAGTATGACCCCGGAAGGTGTCCCGACCTCGTCAAGCCGTGTTCACAATGGGGCATCATTTCCATGGGCTCATGCATATAACCAGGCACGTTACCATGTTATGGATCCAGAGGGAGCACGTAGCTTGGAAAGGCTGGCAAAAACAGACTATTCGAGTCTAGCAACTCAAAACAAGACTGTTGATCCCAAGAAAGGAAATCTGATCATGTTACTTGATGATTTTTACTACGGACGGCATCCAGGAGACAGGCAGCCAGAATGGAAGACCCACACGGCCTTCAAATGCCTCAGCTGCTTGAAAGTCCTCAAAAATATCAAGTTTATGACCCACGTGAAGAACCATTTGGAATTTGAGAAGCAGAGGGATGACGGCTGGGAAATCCACACCACCTGCCGGCACTGCCACCGCCAGTTTCCCACCCCCTTCCAGCTGCAGTGTCACATTGAAAGTGTCCACACTTCCCAGGAGCCCTCTGTGGTCTGTAAAATCTGTGAATTGTCTTTCGAAACAGATCAGGTTCTCTTACAGCACATGAAGGTCAATCATAAACCTGGCGAAATGCCCTATGTGTGCCAGGTTTGCAATTACAGATCGTCAGCCTTTGCTGATGTGGAAGCACATTTCAGAACATGGCATGAAAACACAAACAGTTTGCTTTGTCTGTTTTGCCTCAAAATTTTCAAAGTGACGACATCCTACGTAAATCATGCTTGGAGGCACTGGAACAAGAGGGTCTTTAAATGTTCCAAGTGCCGGCTACAGTTTTTGACTTTGAAGGAGAAAATGGAGCACCAAACCAAGAATCATCAACCATTTAAAAAACCAGAGCAACTGGAAGGGCTGCCTCCTGAAACAGAGGTCAAGATCCAAACTTCAGTTCAAGCAGGACCAAGAGAGGCAGCATCCATGATTGTGACCAGCACTGAATCCCGAGTGTCACCTGAAAAAACTACCAAGAGGGTGGCTATGAACACGAGATATTCCAGACGTATTGCAGCAGGGGTTCTGGCTAAAAGTTATGTTCTACCCACCTCCAGAAATCCCCAAAAGCTGAACTGAGGCTAGGCCAGCTGTACGTAGTGGCTCGTAGATGCCAGCAAGCAGTGTCAGCGCCTGTCTGGCTTTACAGTGACTGAGGTTGTACCTGCTTCATCTCTCCACTGTCAAGTAACTCCGAAGTCTCCATGCTCCTTCCCAGCCACCCTCTCCTTCCCAAAGTAACCACTTTTCTGACTTCAACCACCAGGGATTAGTTTCTCCTGTTTCTAAATTTTAAGTAAATAGAATCACACAATAGATTCTTTTTGGTCTGGTCTTTGTTTTCTTTTAAATAAGTGAGATACATTCTTGTGTGTCGCTGTGGCACATTCTTTTTCATTGCCGAGTAGAATTCCCTTGAATGAATATGGCACAGTTTATGTATCCATTTTATTGTTCCTGAACTTTGAGGCTCATAATTTTGCTATTTTGCATAAAGCTGCTATGAGCGTGTGTCTGTCTTTCATAGTAATTTCTTTGGATATCTATATCTATACATCTAAATATAGATATGAGAAGTTCTGAAACTGCATAGATTTAGCTTTCTGGCCAAACACTTTTTCAAAGTGATTGAAACAATGTGTATTTCCACCAACAGTACTGTGAATTCCATTTCTACAGCTCCAACACTTGGTACTGTCAGTCCTTTTCAGTATATAACTGAGCAGGACCCTGCAGGGCCTTCCCAGGGACAGACCCCCCCCACCCCCATGTCCCTGCCTCTTATTTGTAGAAAAGCTTTAGGTCCTAGGCCTTCCCCATGTTCCAAAGAGCGAATTTAACTAGAGAAGTGAGAAAATGCAGAAACAAAAGAAAACAAGCAAGCAAGCAAGACAAAACAATAATAGTTTAGCCATAAAACAAAGTCAAGGATCTTTAATTTCTCCTCAGGGGCTACAGATAATATCCTGAGCCATATCCTTGAGTTGTTTTGCAGAAACTAAAACCCCCAGAAGACAGAAGTAGTTAACTGTACGCTGTCCACCAGCATGTAGACCCCAGACCAGCTGGAACCAGAAGGTTGATGATGTTGACTCCTGAAATACAACCTTGGTTACTCACCACCAACCAATGGTCATAATAATAGTGCATGAGCCGATCACACACCCTGCCACCCTCTCCCTCACGTTGTATTTAAAAACCCTTCCCTGAAAGCCATCCCAGAGTTTGGGTCTTTTGAGCATGAGCTGCCTGTTCTTGCTTGGTCCCGTTTTGGATGGCTTGCAATAAACACAGTACTTTCCTTCATCACAACATGGTGTTAGTAGATTTGCTTTACTGTGCTCGGGCTAGCAGACTCAAGTTTTGTTCAGGAACAATTAGTGCTATTCTCTTGACGTTGTAGTGGTATCGCATTGTAGTTTCATCTGTATTTCCCTGATGAGTAATGATTTTGAGAATTTTTTTCACATGCTTATTGTCCACTCGAATATTACTCTCTTTTATTAAGTGCCTATTCAAGTCTTGCTCCTCCTCTTAAAAAACAAAACAAAACTATAGACTGTCAACTGGGAAGGGCATTAGGGAACTTCTGGGACCCTGAAAACGTCCCTTATTTTGGCCTCGATGGTGATTTCATGGGTGTACATATGTACAAAGAGTGGTGCTTCATGGAATGTTCTGTTTAAGAAATTGTCTGCCAAGGACATATTCCTCTCATGTTTTCTTCTGGAAATTTTACGGTATAGCTTTTCACAGTTAGGTCTGATCTAGCTCAAATGTATTTTTTTTTTATTTATGGTGTGATAAATCAAGGTATCAATGTTAGTTTTTTCATATGTGTATTCAAATCAACCACCATTTACTAAAAAGACCATGCCAGTGTATTGCGGTGGAAGCTCTGTGTAAATCAGGGAGATGGCTGTATATGTATTTCTGGACTCCATTCCATTTGTCCAGTGCTCTAGTCTTGTGCTAATGCCACAATTATTATAGCTCTTAATTACTGGGGTTCTGCCTAAGTTTGTGTGATGGTTAATTTTTTTTATCGACTTGATTGGGCTAAGGGATGCTCAGATAGCTAGTGAAACATTATTTCTGGGTATATCTGTGAGGTGTTTTCAGAAGAGATTAGCATTTGAATCAGTAGAATGAGTAAAAATATAAATCCTCAGCAATGTGGGTTGGCATCATCCAGGAGAATGTGGATGATCCCTAAGATGGGATGTGGGTTCATTGCTAAGAGAACAAAGGGGAAGGAAGGGACATCCATCTCTCCTTTGGACATCAAGGCTCCTGGTTCTTGGGCTTTCAGATTGGGACTGAGTTATATCACTGGCTTTCCTGGTTCTCCAGTTTGCAGGCAGCATATGGTGGGACTTAACATAAGCCAATTCCCATAACATACCTCCTCATGTATATATCCTATTGGTTGCATTTCTCTGGAGAACCCGAACACAGATATCTGGGAGTTTAAGTTCTTCAGCTTTGGTGTTGAAATTATCTTGGCTATTCCAGGTGTTTTGTTGTACTGCAGTGGTTATAGTGAACATTCTTATCTTGTTCTCAAGACACTGTAGTTCATCGTGTACTGTAGTTCATCAATTGTGACATGAGTTATAGGGCTTTTTGTAACTACCCACTGATTGCAGGAAGATTGAGCTGCAAATCAATAACAGAAAGATATGGGAATTCCTGGCAGTCCAGTGGTTAGGACTTGGCACTTTCACTGCTGAGGGCTAGGGTTCAATCCCTGGTCAGGGAACTAAGATCCCACAGGTCTTGAGGCATGGCCAAAACCAAAACAAAACAACAAACAAAAAAACCAACCAGAAAGATAATTAAGGAAAAAAAACCCAAAATTTTGAAATGAAGCAATATAATGAAGCAAACAGGGCTGGGGCCAGAGTAAGTGTTGCCAGGAGCCCAAAGCGCAAACGTGCCATGCCTGTGTTTCACAAGCCTCTTTAATGTTGTGGTCTGAGGCTCACCCTAGTCCTGGTTCTGATTCTAAATAACTTGTAGCTCCTATGAGAAATCACTATGGAAAAAATGAAAATATTTGAATTGAATGATATTGAAAACAGCAAAATTTATGGGACAGAGCTAAAGCAGTTCTTAGAAGAAATTCATATGTTTAAGTGCATTATGTTTTAAAAGAAGAATGATCTAAGTCAGTGCTGTCCACAGAAGTTTCTGCAGTGATGGAATTTTTTTTAATGTTATTGTTACATTTATTTCCTAAAATGTAATGTAACATTTATTTCCTAATAAGGATGATCAGCTTTTCACATATATAAATGTGTATTTTTCTCTTCTGTGAGGTGACCTGTTCATATCATTTGCCCATTTTTTGGTTGGAGTATTCATCTTGTAGAATTTTCTTTTTGGCCATGCTGCGAGGCTTGTGGGATCTTAGCTCCCTGACCAGGGATCGAATCTGTACTTCCTGCAGTGGAAGTGTGGAGTCCTAACCACTGGAAATTTCAGATGGAAATGTTCTGTATCTGCTCTGTCCAATATGCCACATGTGACTACAGAGCTGGTGAAATGTAGCTAGTGTGTAGACTGAGATATTAAATTTTTAATTTTATTCAATTTGATTAATTTAAAATTAAAAGGTAAAGCTAGAAGAAACAGATCTTCCTTACAAATGAGTTCCAATTAATTTGTGTACTTGATAATTTGTGTTTCTCATAGATGTTTCCCCTCAATGAGCTTCCTTGCCCCTCCCTAAGTGTAGTTTGGATTTAGTGACTTGTTTCCAATGAATAGAATATGGCTGGGGGAGAAAAGTAACTTTACAGTGGAGAAACTAGTGTTAAGTCATATTGATGGTATGTATTCCTGATGGGAAGTGATGAGAAGGATACCTCACCTCTGCGGTATAGTTCTAAAAACCTATAAACCCGTGTAACCGGGAGAAACACATCAAACTCAAACCGAGAGTCATTTGGCAAAATACCCGACACTTAAGGATTCCTGAAAATTGTCAAAAGTCATGAAAAGCAAGGAAAGTTTAAGAAACTGCCATAGACCAGAGTAAGCTAAGGAGGTGCTACAATTAAATGTGATTCGGTATCCTATATGGCAATCTGGAACAGAAAAAGGACATTTGTGGGAAAACTAGTGAAATTTGAATAAAGCCTGGAGCTTAGTTGATGGTAGCTTACTGAAAGGTATTGGAGTAATTGTGAGGCCTAAAGGAGGTCATTTCACATATACACATTTTAGACATTGCAAATATTTTCTCTACATTACATTCTCTACATTACATCCTCTTCATTTTGACTATGGTATACTTCACTGAATGGAAATCTTCAAAGGATCAATAATATTTAAACTGTGTGATCTGACCATAATGCAACAAAATGAGAAATTCATAAAGAAACAGCTTTTAAAATCCCATAGATTTGGAAAATAAATATATTAGTATATAATATATAATCCTTGTTTTAAGAAGAGAATATTAGGATATTAGGATATACATGGAAATTAGGATATACTTGGAAGTGAATGATAATGAACACATTATTAAGCAAAAATTGTGGGACACAGTTAAATCTGTACTTTAGTAAATTAAGGTAAATTTATAGCATTACATACAAGAGAAATCAGTTACAAATAAATGAGTTAGGCATTTATCTCAAAAAGTTGTAAAGGAGAGCAACAGAACAAACCTATAGTAACAAGAAGGAAGGAAATAATAAAGAATGGAAAATGAATATAATAGAGAAGAAAATAGCATTATAGATTAAACCAAAAACTTTTTTTTTTTTTCAAACGATTACTAGGAGATTCCAGCAAAACAGGGCACTTAAAAAAGATTCTGTAGGGGCTTCCCTGGTGGCACAGTGGTTGAGAATCTGCCTGCCAATGCAGTGGACACGGGTGCGAGCCCTGGTCTGGGAAGATCCCATATGCCGCGGAGCAACTGGGCCCGTGAGCCACCATTACCGAGCCTGCGCGTCTGGAGCCTGTGCTCCGCAACAAGAGAGGCCGCGATAGTGAGAGGCCCACGCACCGCGATGAAGAGTGGCCTCCGCTTGCCGCAACTAGAGAAAGCCCTCGCACAGAAACGAAGACCCAATACAGCCATAAATAAATTAATTTTTAAAAAAAAGATTCTGTAAAGGACCAAATAATACTTTAGGCTTGCGAATATGATCTCTGGCAATTAATCTACTTTGCAGCCATAGATGATAACTAAAGGAACAAGCAAGTCCCTGTTCCAACTTTAAGGACTCTGATAATTGAATTTCATATAATTTTCACTTGTCACAAAATAATATTCTCTTTGTGGTTTTCCCCAGCCATTAAAAAATGTAAAGCTCTAAAATAAAAAGAATTTTTTTTTATTGTAAAGCTCTTTTTTTAGCTCGCTGCAGGCTGTACAAAAACAGGAGGCAGGCTGCACTGGATTGGCCCCAAATGCAAGTCCAAGAAGACGGGCTTCAACACCCAGTTGCAAAGTTCCTTAAGCAAGGGGCCGGCAGATAGTGCTTTTATGGGAGAGGGATCACACCTGAGGATTGCAAGAGCTGGACTCCCCTGAGGGACTGGGAGCCCGCTCTTTACCCTCAGCCCTGGCGAACTCTGGCGTCTTGCCAGCCCAAGACCTTTGAGACACAGGTTCAGCCTGACCCCGCTCCCAACGGTTGCAACTGCCGGGGCGCTAGAGAGCGCGCATGCGCCCACCTGGACTCGCTGCCAATCAGACCACAGCGCCCGACCTCGCGCCGGCACCTGGCAGCCAATCACAGGTGACAGCGGGCGCGCGAGCTGGGGCGTGGGCGTTGGCGGCGTCTGCGGCGCCCGGGGCCTGAGGAGGCGTAGTCGCCTCAGGCTTCGCCAGGGGAGCGCCTCGGGGCCGGTGAGCCGCCGGACTTTCTGGCCCCTCCGTCGACGGGGACCGTGGCGCGGCCGGAGCGGTCCCTGAGGGCCGAGGGGAGGGTTTCTCGGGTCCTCACGAGCGCCGGGCCTGGCACGGCCCTGGCGGCCTGTGTGGGGCCGCGGGCCCTCAGGAGGGAGGGTGAGGCCCAGGCCCTGACATCCCTTTCACCCTCTCCCTTCCCCAATCTGGGCGGGCGCCGCTCTCCGTCATCCTCCCTCCCCCAGGGGTGGGCCGAGCTGGCCTCGGGGGAAGGGCGTATCAGGCCCCCGGCCCCCGCCGAGGTCTCCTAATACGTTACAGCACAAAACAACGTCAGGGCAGTTCTGTGACGTAGGCCCGGCGGGGTTCTGGAGAGCCGTGGGTCCAGGCGCTGTCAGGAGGGCGCAGCTAAAAAAAAAAACCCAAAAAACAAATCGATCTGGTGGCTTCTCCCCTGCCGCTGCGCCTGGGCCCCCTGTGGGAGCCCCCCTGGGCGCCCGAGGTCCAGCCTTTTGGTTTGGGCAGGTGGCAGATGAGGTGGTTTTTACTGAGAGAGGGGAGGTGGGAGGAGGAGGCTTGTTCGCGATTCTGTTCTCTGGTTCAGTGTGAGACGCCTGGTAAACATGCTCAGGGCAGGACCGGCTAGGGCCTGGGGGATAGGATGATCCCGTAACACGTGACTCACCCTCACCCTTTTCTCTGCTGGTCTCTAGGATGCGACCTGCTCCTGCCTGGAAAATCTCAAGCCCCCAGGTTTTCAGTGCGCGCCTGAGGTAAGGTGACAGACGTCTTTCTAATGAGAACCAGAGTGGTATCTACCTATCTATCTATCTATCTATCTATCTATCTATTTATGGCTGTGTTGGGTCTTTGTTGCTGCACATGGGCTTTCTCTTGTTGTGGCGAGCGGGGGCTACTCATTGCGGTGGCCTCTCGTTGTGGAGCACGGGCTCTAGGGTGCACGGGCTTCAGTAGTTGCAGCGCACGGGCTCAGTAGCTGTGGCTCTCGGGCCCTAGAGCACAGACTCAGTAGCTGTGGCGCACGGGCATAGTTGCTCCGTGGCATGTGGGATCTTCCTGGATCGGGGCTCGAACCCGTGTCTCCTGCATTGGCAGGCGGATTCTTAACCACGGCACCACCAGAGAAGCCCCCAGAGTGGTATCTTTTTTACCCTTAGCGTTTTTCTTGTTCTCTCCCGGGCTAACACGTTGCTGCCCAGAGAGCGTTCTCCTGCGCGGGTGGGAGCCGACCCAGAATGTGTGTGACGACTTCAGGGCACTCATTGGTTCAGCTCATTCTGGAGCCCTCTAAGTTGCGGCCTTAAAAAGGGGCAGGGGGCTGGGGGCCGGCTTTCACCTGCTGTTTTGAAAGGGAAAAAAGTAAGAGCACCATGGATTTTTAAGCTGTGTAAAGCTGACTTCTACCACGCAGTGAGGCTAATGTGGGCTGATGCACGTGGCCTAAGGTTTCAGCTAATGTATTAAAATAATAAAGTGATGGGAGCCCCCTGGTGGCCTCCGGGTTAGGATTCTGGACTTTCACTGCAGTAGCCCGGGTTCAGTCCCTGTTCGAGGAACTGGGATCCCACAAGCCACGTGGCACGGCCAAATAAATAAATAAATAAAGTGGTTCATTCGGAGTAAATGTGTTGTGATTTAACATGATTCCATGGGATTAGTTTGTTCATTTCTGTACCCTTTTCCTTAAGGGTTTTATTTCATGAAGTAATTGAATGTGACTGGATGGGCGGGGTATCTGTGTTCACTTCATGTCAGTAAACAAGTTTTTATGCCCAGCAACTTGTGCATACAGCTCTGTTGTATAGTTACTTATCTGTCGCTGGTACAACTTTGAGTCCTTGGCTTGACTATACAAGTTTGATTTGACTATACAAGCTTCATGGCATGTCAATTTTGCCATGTTTTGTTTTGTTTTGGCTGCGCCGCGTGGCTTATGGGATTTTAGTTCCCCAACCAGGGATTGAACCTGGGGCGCCAGCAGTCAGAGTGCTAAGTCCTAACCACTGGACTGCCAGGGAATTCCCGTTTTGTTTTTTTCGTTTGCTTGTTTTTTAAATTTTGCTGTACTTATAGGAGAGCTATTCTGTGTATGACAGTTCAGAGTTGCAAGTACGACATGTGAGTGATATGGTAACTTGAAATATCTGTGTTGTACACATTATCTCACAACTTAATAGCTTGAAAAAACATATTATCTCATGGTCTAGAATCCAAGAGTGGCTTAGCTGGGTGGTTTTGCCTCAGGGTCTCTCCATGACTTTTGTTGAATCTAACTTCACTCACTTGGCTGTTAGCAAGGGGCCTCAGTTCCTCCCTCTCTGAGTCTCTCCATGGGGCTGCTCATGTCATGGCTGCTGGCTTCCCCCAGAGCGAGTGATTCAGGAGAGAATTTGCACCCAAGATGAAGTGCAGAGTCTTTTTCAGAAGTTACACACCTTCACTTCTGTCTTTGCTTAGTCTCACAGTCAACCCTGTGATAGTGTGAGGGAGAGCTACACAGGATTGGGAATACCAGGAGGCGGGATTCATTTGGGGCCATCTTGGAGGCTGGCTACCATACTCATTAATCCACCATGCCAGCCTTTCTTCATATGGTCTCAGGTCTGTTACTATGAGTGAATTATTTGGCTTGTGTACACTTCTTGTATACTAGATCCAATCAATTCCTGTTTGTTCAAGGATATTCTAGCAAGTCTCTTCTTCGGATTAAGTTTTCTGTTTATCTGGACGGTTCCCATCAGCAGACAGGCTGATTATAATGTCATCTCTCATTAAAAAAATCCATCTTTTGATGGCACATCCCCCTTCTGCTTGTTTTATTTCATACTTGCTAGTTATAGGAAAACTTCTACAGAGTTGGCCATACTTGTTATCTCCAAGTCTCTTGTTTTCTTTTAAATCCACTCTTGTCAAGGTCACTAATGAATTCCACAATGTTTAACTCAATGGTCAATTTTTAGTTTTTATTTTATTTGATTTATTGGCAGCATTTATCAAAGTAGTTCATTTCCTCCTCCCTGAAAAAAATTTTCATTTAGATTACAGGATGCTTCTCTTTCTTGATTCTCCTCTACATACAATTCTCTCACATACAATATGTGACCTTTGGTGTCTGGCTTTATTCAATTAGCATGTTTTCAGGTTCATCCATGTCATAGATACACAGCAGTGCTTTGTTTTTATGGCTGAATAGTATTCCATTGTAAGCATACACCACAGTTTTGTTTATCCATTCATCAGTTAGTGGACATTTGGATTGTGTGCTCTTTGTGGCTATTGTGAGGAATGCTGCTGTTAACATTGTTTTTGCGTGGACTTAATGTTTTCAGTTTTTATGGGTATATATCTAAGAGTGAAGTTGCTGGATCTTATGGTAACTCTATATTTAATTTTTGAGGTATTGCCAAACTGTTTTCCAAAGTGGTTGTAGCACTTTGTAGCAATTGCACCAGCAATATATGAGGATTCCAATTTCTCCACATCCTCTGCAGCACTTGTTATTGTTTCTCTTTTTGATTATAGCCAATCTAGTGAGTGTGAAGGAGTATCTCATTGTGATTGATTTACATTTTCCTAATCATGTTAAGCAGTATTTCCTGTGCTTATTGGACATTTGTATAGCATCTTCTTTGGTGAAATGTCTCTTCGAATCCTTTGCCTGTTTAAAAAAGGTTTTTTTATTGTTGTAAAAAACATATAACATAAATTTTACCATCTTAACCATTTTTTAAAAATTCATTTATTTTATTTTTGGCTGCGTTGGGTCTTTGTTGCTGGGCACATGCTTTCTCTAGTTGCAGCTAATGGGGCTACTCTTTGTTGTGGTGTGTGGGCTTCTCACTGCAGTGGCTTCTCTTGTTGCGGAGCACGGGCTCTAGGCACGTGGGCTTCAGTAGTTGTGGCTCACGGGCTTTAGAGCGCAGGCTCAGTAGCTGTGGCACACGGGCTTAGTTGCTCTGTGGTATGTGGGATCTTCCCGGATCAGGGCTCGAACCGTGTTTTCTGCATTGGCAGGCAGATTCTTAGCCACTGCACCACCAAGGAAGCCCCATCTTAACCATTTTTAAGTGTTAAGTATATTCACATTGTTTTTTTCTTTTTTGTTTTTTTGTTTTTGCCACGCTGCACGGCTTGCAGGATAGTTCCCGACCAGGGATTGAACCCAGGCTCCCTGCAGTAAAAGCGCCTAACAACTGGACCGTCAGGGAATTCCCCATTTACATTGTTTTGAAATGATCTCTAGACTTTTAGATCTCTAGACTTTTTCATCTTGCAAAATTGAAACTACCCATCCCATTAAACAACAAACTTTTCCCTCTCCTGCTAGACCATAGTATCCACCATTCTCCTTTATGTTTCTTTTCTATTGCTTTGACTACTTTGGATACTTCACATAAGTGGAAGCATGCAGTATTTGTATGTAAGCAAGCTCTGTGATGTCTCTTCTTGGCACTAATCCAGTCATGAGGGCCCTCATGACCTTATCTTTATGACTGGCTATTTCATTTAGCATGATGTATGATGTCTTCAAGGATCATGCATATTGTAGCATGTGGCAGAATTTCTTTTTTATGGCTAAATAATGTTCCGTTGTATGTGTATATCACATTTTAAAAATTCATTCATCAGTTGATGGATGTTTAGGTTGCTTCCACCTCTTAGTTATTGTGAATAGTGCTGCTGTGAGCATGGATGTGCACATATCTCTTAGAGACCGCACTTTCATTTCTTTTGGATCTATATCCAAAAGTGGAATTGCTGGATCATATGGTAGTTCTATTTTTAACTTTTTGAGGAGCGTTTATACTGTTTTCCACAGCATTTGCACTATTTACAATCCATCCATAGCACACAAGGATACAGTTTGTGTACATGCTTGCCAACAGTTTCCCTCCCCTCCCCTCCCCTTCCTTTCTCCTGCCTTCCTTCCCTCCTTCCCTCCCTTTCTTCCTTCCTTCCTTCCTTCCTTCCTTCCTTCCTTCCTTATAGTAGCCATCCTGATGGGTGTTAGGTGATCTTTCACTGTGGTTTACATTCACATTTCTCTGATGATTAGTATGTTGAGCATCTTTTCATATACTTGCTAGCCATTTTATATCATCTTTGGAGAATTATCTATTCAGGTCCTCTGCTGATTTTTTAATTGAGTTGTTTTTTTATTCTTCTGTTATAAAAGATCTTTATATATTCTTTTATCACATATGTTAGTATCTATATGTGTCTCTTGTAACATATCAATGTATATGTATCATATATATATGTGTTCCTAGTCACATATATGATTTACAGATATTTTTCTCCCATTCTGTGAGTTATCTTTTTACTTTCATGACGGTGTCCTTTGAAGTCCAAAAGTTGTCAATTTGATGAAGTCCTGTTATTTTTTCCTTTGTCATTTATTCTTTTGGTGTCTTCTCTAAGAAACCATTTACTCCAATTTTCTTTAAAGAGTTTTTTTTAGTTTTAGCTGTACTTTTAGTTTCACAATCCATTTTGAGTTATTTTTTATATGTATGGTGTGAGCAGGGGCCCAACTTCATTCATTCTTTGACATATGGATGTCCAGTTGTTCCATCAACATTTGTTGAAAAGATTTATCTGTTCCCCACTGATTATTTTGGTAATCTTGCTGAAAATCAGTTCACCATTAATGCATGGGTTTTTTTCTGGACTCTTGAATTCTATTCCATTGATCTATTCCATTGATCTGTTTCTATCCTTATGCCAGTGCCACATTTCTTGATTACTATAGCTTTGTAGTAAGTTTTGAAATCAGAAAGTCTGAATCTTTCAGTTTTTTCTTTTTCAAGATTGTTTTGGTTATTCTGAGTTCCTTGAATTTTCATATGAGTTTCAATTCTGTGAGAAGGCTAGCCAAGATTTTGATAGATCAGTTGTGGGAGTCTTGCCATTTTAACAATATTAAATCTTCTGATCCATGAATGTGGGATGTCTTTACATTTATTTAGGTCTTTAATTGCTTCAACAATGTATTTAGTATAATTCAGTGTTTTCAGAATAAAAAAGTGCTGCATTTCTATTAAATTTATTCCTAAGTATTCTTTTTTCAAAAATTTATTTTATTGAAGTATAGTTGGTCTACAGTGTTGTGTTAATTTCCTCTGTACAGCAGAGTGACTCAGTTGTACATATACATTCTTTTTCATATTCTTTTCCATTATGGTTTATCACAAGATATTGAATATAGTTCCCTGTGCTATACAGTAGGATCTTGTTGTTTATCCGTTCTATATGTAATAGTTTGCATCTGCTAATCCCAAACTCCCAATCCATCCCTCCCCACAATCCTTGGCAACCACAAGTCTGTTTTCTGTGTCTGTGAGTCTGTTTCTGTTTCATAGATAAGTTCAATTGTGTCTTATTTTAGATTCCACATATAAGTGATATCATAATGATATTTGTCTTTCTCTTTCTGATAAGTATTCTTTGTAACTGTGTAAATGGAAGTGTTTATTTACGTTCATTTTCAGAACATTTATTGCTACTATATAGAAACATAATTTATTTTTTTATATTGATCTTGTATTCTGCAACCTTTTAATTCTAATACTTGTTATGTGGATTCCTCAGGATTTTGTATATACAAAATCATGTCATCTCCAATATAGTTTTACTTTTTCCTTTTCCATTCTGAATGCTGCTACTTCTTTTTTTTTTTTTTTTTTTTAACTCCTTTTTCTTGCCTGATTGTCCTGGTTGTAGAACTTCAGGTATAATATTGATTCAAAGTGCAGTAGTAGACATCCTTGTCTTGTTCCCAGTCTTAGAGGGAAAGCTTTCAGTCTTTCACGACTAAGTATGATGCTAGCTGTGGGTGTTTTACAGGTACCCTTTGCTTGAGAAAGTTCTCTTCTGTTCCTAATTGTTGAGGGTTTTTTGTTTGTTTGTTTTTCATCATGAAAAAGTGCTAGATTTAGTCAAATGCTTTTTCTGCAGGCAGGTGTCTTTTTTTTTTTTTTTTTTTTTTTTTTTTTTTTTTGCGGTACACGGGCCTCTCACTGTTGTGGCCTCTCCCATTGCGGAGCACAGGCTCCGGACGTGCAGGCTCAGCGGCCATGGCTCACGGGCCCAGCCGCTCCACGGCACGTGGGATCTTCTTGGACTGGGGCACGAACCCGTGTCCCCTGCATCAACAGGCGGACTCTCAACCACTGCGCCAACAGGGAAGCCCCATTTTTTTTTAAGGTGTCTTTTTTGTGGTCCTCCACAGCCCCTCTCTTTAAATCATTCTCCACTCACCTGATACTTCCAAACCCTCTCCAAATTCTTAGTCTTAGTGAAAGGAATTGCCTCAGAACTAACAGGCCACTTTTAGGTTAAACTCCTACCCTGCTCATATCTCCTTTGTGGATTCTTCTAAGATGCTGCTCTTGGGAGGAAAGGAAGGAAAAGGGAAAGTGGCTGAATTTCTCTCCTGCCTGCCTGGGTGAAATGTAGTACTCTAACCATACTGTTCTAAGAAAAGGCTTCCCCAAACTGTTGGTCCCCATGATGAGATCTGGCCAGTCATCCTCCTGAATCCCAGGATTGCAGGGCTCTCACATTTGGTATAACAGTGCACCTCAGTGGCTCCCAGACTTGAAGAAAATTGGTTATATCCCAAGTTTGAACATTTCCTACCTTTTCCATCACCCTACCTTCTTTTGTTGAATTATTTTTATCCCCTTTGAGATAATTATTTTCTTTTAATGAATATTTGAGTGCTTATCGTATGCCAGGACTGCTTTTGGCCCTTGGGAGAAATCAGTGAACAAAACAGAGAAAAACAAACTAAAAAACAAAACAGAATTTCTCCCGTGGAAGGAACTAACAGTTCAGTGGAAGAAGAAAGATAGTATTATAAATATGTACATTCTTTTGTGAAATAAAAGGTGATGTTATGAAATTAGGAAAAATATAATAGAGTAGGGTCATAGGATTGAATGTTGGGTAGGTAGGAGTGTTGTGATTTTAGATAAGGTGGTCAGAGTAAGTCTCTTGGAATAGGTAGGTTTGGACATGGACTTGAAGGAGGTAGAAGTGTTCGCCATGGGGATATCTGGAAGACAAGAATTTCAGGTGGAGACTTCGAAGGGAGCAGCAAGGAAGCCACTGTAGCTGGATTGGAGTGAATGAATGTTAGAGTAGAGAGAGGAGAGGTCAGAGAGGTAGCAAGAGTGGAAATGGTGGGACTTCCCTGGTGGCACAATGGTTAAGTAATCCACCTGCCAATGCAGGGGACACGGGTTCGAACTCTGGTTCGGGAAGATCCCACATGCCACAGAGCAACTAAGCCTGTGCGCCACAACTACTGAGCCTGTGCTCTAGAGCCCGTGAGCCACAACTCCTGAGCCCGCATGCCACAACTACTGAAGCCCGCGCTCCTAGAGCCCATGCTCCGCAACAAGAGAAGCTACCGCAATGAAGAGCATGTGCACCACAACGAAGAGTAGCCCCCGCTCACGGCAACTAGAGAAAGCCTGTGTGCAGCAATGAAGACCCAACACAGCCATAAATAAATAAAATTTTTGAAAGAGAGAAGCCCTCAGGCGAAGGAAGGGGTTTATGTCAGGGCGACCTCAAAAATAAAGTAAAAAAAGAAGAGTGGAAGTGGTGGTGAGGGTCTGTAAATCCTTACTTTTTATCTCAGTCCATTCTATGGAAATAGTCTTGTTTTTTTGACCATGAACAACCTTGGCTTAATAGTTGTTCTCCTCCTCGACTCCCAGGCTAGATTAGACTCTATTTTTGCATTCCTTTATCATCCTGAGCTTATTTGTGAAAAAATATTTGTTAAAAAATATTTATGAAAAAATTACTTTTGTTTTGCTCAGTTGCCCTAGGATAGAATCCAAATGTTTATGGCAGTTTTAAGGATCCTGTGAAACCCCCATTTCCCCCAAGGGTCTGTGTTTAATGGATGTTAAATTCTAAGGCAGCAACTGTGTGGGGTTAATGGAGTAGCGGGAAGAAGGAGTGGTGGAGAAGGGACTTGAGTGCTGTGGTGGAGAGAGAGTGACAGGGTTGGGACAAGAATCTGGAGGAGCAGTAATGGGTGAAAAGAGTCACGGGCAAGGGAGAATGGTGAGGGTAGGTACCAGAGGAGTCCTAGTGGTGTAATCTCAGGAAGTTACTTAAGAGGGACTGATGCCTGAAAAAATCTGTTGTGTGGCTATAACAAAACCCATTTAAAGGGCCGTTGTTGAAATGCACAAGAATAACCTGGGAGGTGGGTCATCACCCACTGTTCTCTCAGCTATTTTTGGAGTGAAACCTCTCATTGGCTCCTTGGACAGCCCTTGGCAACTTTGTTGGTGGGGGAAATGAAGTGATTTTTGAGGACTCATCCCTTAGATCTAGCAGGTCTTGGCATGTCCAACCTCCCTACCCCGAATTCTCAAGTTTCTGGTAATTGTAGAAAATAAGGACACTAGAGGAGAAGTGATAAGAAAATTCCCATGGTCTGTTGTTACTCTTGTTCTAAATGAACGCATTCATTAACTTGTTTGTTTTATGTATCATTCTTTCTCCACTCTTAATTAACTTTTCATCTCCGATGATTGGTTGGATGAAAAGTTAATCAGTATGGTCAACAGCTAAAAATTCTACGAAGATCAGTTAGGTGAAAGTTCAACAATGTTATTGGAACCCAGTTTATTTTTATTTTTTAAAAACAACAAATTTATTCCCACAGTTTTGAAGGCTGGAAAGTCCAAGATCAAGGTGCTGGCTGATTTGGTTCCCCACTGAGGGCTCTCTTTCACCTTCTTCCTGTGTCTTCACATTTGGGGGGGTGTTGGGGGAAATAGAGAGGAAGCAAGCTCTGTGATGTCTCTTCTAGGCACTAGTCCAGTCATGAGGGCCCTCATGACCTTATCTAAACCTAATTATCCCCCAAAGACCCCATCTTCAAATACCATCACATTGGGGGTTAGGGCTTCAACACGTGAATTTCTGATTCAGACAAGGTTCTCAGAGTAAATTGATAGAAAACATGGAATTAATGGAGCACACTCTGCTCTACAAATAAAGGTTCATATTGATGAGAGTTACTATTTATTAATTCATTTAACAAATTCTGTATTTGTTGAGCTCCCATGCTATGCTAGGCAATGTTCTTTGTGCTGGTGATCGAGCAGTCAACAAAAGACAATTCCTGCCCTTTGGAGTTTACATTTTACTGGATAGACAATAGAAAATAATCAAGATAAATAATGTTTATAATATATTAGGTGGTGATAAATGCTTATAGGTGGAAGAGAAGGGAAGAGAAATTGGGAATGTGAATTAGAGGTTGGTTGGAGTATTTGAGAACCTCTCTGAGAAGAAGGCTTGGAACAGAGCCCTGAAGGTGGTGAGGGGCCAGCCATGTAGGTATCTGAATGATGAGCATTCATATTAGAGGGACAACAAATATAAAGACTCTAAGTAAGGTAAAGTGTTTAGTTTGTTCAAGAAATAGCAAGGAGGTTAGTGTGGTTAAAGTGAAGTGGATGGGGGAGAGGAGTATGAGATAATTGCAGGGGACAGTATGTAGGGTTGGAAGTGTGGTCTTACAGGCATTGGAAGGACTTGGCCTTTTACTGAGTGAACCAGAAAGGCATTGGAAGGTTTTGAGCTGAGCAGTGATGCAGTCTAATTTGTTTGAACAGCATTACTTTGCCTGCTATGTGAAGAGACAGGTGGAGTGAGGCACAAAGCACTGTTGGATTTAAGTTTAGTAGGGAAGTCAGGATTAGAGGAAGAAATTTAGGAGACATCAGTGTTGAGTTGGGGTGAGATTATCAAGAGAGTTCATTCCCAATTTGCTAGGCCTGTGCTAAGCGCTTGACATTGAATTATGCTATTTGTTGACCATATGTAGATACTCTTATTCTATTCTTTGAAGTTGACACTTCTTTTCTATATTAACATATATGAAATCAGTATGTGTGAATCAATTTATATATGTGCATTTAATATAAATTTTCTTCCAATTCTAGTACAAAACAAGATGCCATTGAATATTTGATGCTTTTTCTTTTTTTAAAATTTATTTATTTTTTTTTTTGGCTACGTTGGGTCTTTGTTGTTGCGCGGCTTTCTCTAGTTGCGTCAAGGGGGGCTACTCTTTGTTGCGGTGTGCAGGCTTCTCAATGAGGTAACTTCTCTTGTTGCAGAGCATAGGCTCTAGGCACACGGGCTTCAGTAGTTGTGACACGTGGGTTCAGTAGTTGTGGCTCATGGGCTCTAGAGCACAGGCTCAGTAGTTGTGGCACACAGGCTTAGTTGCTCCGCGGCATGTGGGATCTTCCTGGACCAGGGCTTGAACCCGTGTCCCCTGCGTTGGCAGGCGGATTCTTAACCACTGCGCCACCAGGGAAGTCCCGATGCTTTTTAAAAAGAGCTGTTACTTTAAGTCTAAGAAATAAGGATTTTTGCCTTTAAGATACAGAAACACATTTAAAAGTTATAAATTTTCCAAAAAAGATGTAGCTGGGCTTCCCTGGTGGCGCAGTGGTTGAGTGTCTGCCTGCCGATGCAGGGGACACGGGTTTGTGCCCCGGTCCGGGAAGATCCCACATGCCGCGGAGCTGCTGGGCCCGTGAGCCATGGCCGCTGAGCCTGCGCGTCCGGAGCCTGTGCTCCGCAACAGGAGAGGCCACAACAGTGAGAGGCCCGCATACCACACACAAAAAAAAATGTAGCTGGTTAGAATTCCAGCTTAATCTTCTTTGACTCCGGACCCCATGTTTCTAAACACTGCACAATGGTGCTTTTGTAAAAATACTCATACTTTACATGTGATTTCACCTAGTGATTAGTTGTTGGAGTTTTGGGTTTTCTTTTTTTAATAGGAGAGATCAAAATCAGCATAGGGCAAAGCTATGATTCTAGAGTCGTACAGACTTGTAATCATAGGTTTTTAAGCTGTCATTTATCCTCTTTAACTCTCAGTGTCCTTATCTGTAAAATAAGGATGTTTATAAATACCCTAGAGTTTTGGAGAGAAATAAGTAACGTATTTTTCTGTACTTAACTGATGTGTGGTATGTTTATACTTAGGTGGCAGTTTATATAAAGGAAGCACTGGGACCTGTGGCCACACCCTTCAAGAATAAAAAAATTTAGAAAATGGAACCACCATGTATGTTATGTGAAGAACAAGAGTCAGAACCGCAGAAAAGCATACAAGAAACCAAACAAGTAGACGATGAAGATGCTGAACTGATCTTCGTTGGGGTGGAACATGTAAATGAAGATGCTGAGCTGATCTTTGTTGGGATGACCTCAAATTCAAAACCAGTCGTTTCAAACATATTGAATAGAGTTACCCCAGGTTCGTGTTCAAGGAGAAGACAGTCTGGTCACGTCAGAAAAGATAATGCCCACAAATTGCGGCCTGTAAGTCATGTGATGCCTACATCAGAAGCAATGACTGTCTTACCAGTTTCTGACTCTGAGTCAAGATCAACAGATAGTCCTATTATTATTGAGCCTTTGTCTAAACCTGATTATAAAAATAATTTACTACAAGTCGTGCCTATTAGCTCTTCAGAGTCATGTTCTCCTCCTTTGATTACCTTCACAAGTTCATTGCAGCATCCAGTAGGAGCAGCACTTTCTATAGGAGGTATGAATAAAAGTCCTCGTGTAACAAAACGACTTTCCACTTCTGAAACAAATAGCACAAATCCCCAAAGGCCTAAACTCAGTAATGGAATCATAGGGGGACACTCTTTAGCTCTGGCCCCTTCAGGTATCTTTCATACAATGACAGCTCAGCAAAGCACACCCTCAGACAGTGTTCATACCTCATTAAGCCATGTTCAGAATGGAGAACCTTGTCCAACAGCTTTTCCAAAGGACAGTGTTCATTGCAAGCCTATAAGTCCTTTTGGGGAAAATGGACTGGCAAAAACAGACTTTTCGAGTCCAACAAGTCAAAACAAGACTGTTGATCCCACGAAAGGAAATCTGATCGTGTTACTTCATGACTTTTACTATGGACAGCATACAGGAGATGGGCAGCCAGAACAGAAGACTCACACAGCCTTTAAATGCCTCAGCTGCTTGAAAGTTCTAAAAAATGTCAAGTTTATGAATCACATGAAGCACCATTTGGAACTTGAAAAGCAGAGGGGTGACAGCTGGAAAAACCATACTACCTGCCAGCACTGCCACCGCCAGTTTCCCACTCCCTTCCAGCTGCAGTGTCACATTGAAAGTGTCCATACTTTCCAGGAGCCCTCTGCAGTCTGTAAAATCTGTGAGTTGTCTTTTGAAACAGATCAGGTTCTCTTACAGCACATGAAGGACAATCATAAGCCTGGCGAAATGCCCTATGTGTGCCAGGTCTGCAATTACAGATCATCAGCCTTTGCTGATGTAGAAACACATTTCAGAACATACCACAAAAACACTAAGAATTTGCTTTGCCCATTTTGTCTCAAAATTTTCAAAACTGCAACACCATACATGTGTCATTATAGAGGACACTGGGAAAAGAATGTTCACCAGTGTTCCAAATGCCGGCTACAGTTTTTAACTTTCAAGGAGAAAATGGAGCACAAGACCCAGTGTCATCAAATGTTTAAGAAGCCTAAGCAACTAGAAGGATTGCCTCCTGAAACAAAAGTTGTTATCCAGGTGTCACTGGGACCTCTTAAACCAGGATCAGTGGAATTAGCATCCATTACTGTGAACACATCTGATTCTGAACCTTCACCCCCCAGGTCTAAAAGTAGAATTTCAAAAAGACCCCATTAATTCTACTTTCAGTAAATCTGAAGCAAATACTTCAAAGTTAAAAACCCCACTAAAAACAAAAAATCCAAATCATAACATTATTCAATAACATCAAATATAGTGAAACCAATGGATCATTTATGAGGTTTTTCTAAAACCTCATGAAGTACAATATTGTTTGATCTGAATTTTGAGATATTATTTAAAAATATATTACCTGATTTTCATATAACTATCTGGCTTACATAAAAGGTGTGTGTGTGTGTGTGAATGGGGGGAAGAGAGAGAAAGAGAAAAGTGAAAACCTCTATTATTTTGGTATTTCGTGTTATTTGTAAGTTTGAAAGCTCTGCTATACATATAATCTGTAGAATTTTTTAACAACTTAATTTTATTTTCAACTTTTTCCATGCCTTGAATATTTCAATATTAACTATAGCCAGACTGAAATGGCTTTGTTATGGCATGGTCCCGTTTGCCGCTGAACTCTCAGAAGTGCCTCTGTTGTGCTGATCTAAAATAACCTGGCTCTGAAAGCCTTGGTGTGGAGAAGTTGACGGAGACCCTGTGGTGTGAATGGGGACCAGAAACAGGGAATTCAGTCAGTGGAGAGCAGTGGCTTGTCCCAGTTGAGGAAGGGGCACACATTCACTCCAGGCTTGGAGCCAAGGCAGAAGGAACACTGTCTCGGACTGTCCTTACCTAGCCCAAGGACATCCAAGGAAGCCAAACCATTAAAATAAAATGCCTGTGTTTAGTGAGGGGCCCCTGCAGGCATCAAGCAGGTACTGTGTATCATTGGCTTCAGATGGGGAAGTAGAGATAATTAATAGAATGGGACCTGGTGCCAGGGGACCTCCTTTTGACTGATCAAAAGGGGAATTTGTTCTCTCACCTCTCCCATCTGGCTGGCCTTTAGTCAGAATGAACTAGCCATATCTCTCTCAGTCACAGCAGTAAAGCAAGTTAACGTTCCCAAGGAAAAAAATCCCTGACATCCATAGTTTGATCTGTACTGGACCCATAGTTTTAACTGAAAAGGGCCAAACACATGGAATCTGTCCAGTTTATGAATTGAGCTAAGTTTAGTTCTCTTACCCTTAAGCTGGAATGGGGTTGTCCAAGAAAAGTAGGAATAGTGGATAAAAATAGTTAAGAGTGATTAAACCCATTATAGGACTTTTCCTAACATTTCCAATTACATATGTCTTACCCTAATTGAACATGTGAAGTTTGCAATTTTGTATCTTGCCTTGGACATGAATGTATTACAGTTAACAGTTAATTCTTTGTGTGTATAATTTCCCATTTTTTAAACTAATACTGAGTTTGGGTCTTACTTGACACACTCCCATGTGCCAGAAATGTCTCATTTATTTCAGTAATTATCAGGTCATAGGGTTATTATCCTTCATTTGATCTATCAACTGTCTAATCTGTGATTATACTTGCCGGAACCTTTTTCCTTGCCATCTCCAAGGGCTCTTTCACAGAACTGGGGTACCCTCTAAGTATTGGTTCCTGAACATCAGCAGCCTTGGTTACCTCTGTGGGCTCCTGGAGTTGAGTCTCTCTAGGCATGTTTAAGTGCCATCCCTTCTCACTCCACCTCCAGCCCAGGTACCTAGCAGCCTCTGTGCACCACTCAAGGAATCTGGGATCCTGGCTGTAGACCTGTTCCAGGAGAAATCTCTCCCTTTTTCTGTTGCTTTCTCCTCCTCTTTAAAGGTACTTTATCTCTCCCCACTCCTTTTGCCCCCTCCTCAATCTAGTTAAATTTTCTAAGCCTTCTCAAAATGCTGGAAAGGTATAATCATCAAGGGGTTAGCATCCCTCTTAGAATTGAGGAGGAAGGACTACAGATAACAAAGTTGTTGTGAGTATATCATCCATATTTTAATTTCCTGAGTGTAGATTCTGTTGTATTTATTTGCTCAATGCTTGATTGATTGATTTGCACTTTGAATATTTTACTAGGCCTTTCCAGTTAGTTTGCTTGGGCCAAAGCACTTTGGTAAAATTTCAGGTTGAACCCCTTTCGTTTGTAGAACGAACCCCTTTCTTTGTAGAAAGAGTGTGTGTGTGTGTGTGTGTGTGTGTGTGTGTGTTCTGGTCTCAGGTGGAAACGTCTATATATAAATAAATGTGCATACTTTTGCATACTTATCTCCCTTATTCTGTTTCTGTGGTAAAAATATGAAATGTTTTAGTTCTTTGTGTTTGTGGTTGCTCAGTGTTATCAACCCTGTTACTGTTGTTTGCTCTAAAGTATGCTCCTAAGGAGTACAAGTTGTTATTTATTGCCAACTAAGGTTCTGGTGATATGGCCCCTGACTACCTCCTCTGTTCCATTCTCTGTCGTGCTACTCTGCCATTTTCCCCACTGGTGCACTATTTTTGACACACTGGCCTTGCTTTTCCTCAAGCAAATTCCATTTCTTCTCGATCCAAAGACTGGTAACTGCTGTTCTCCTTCTTGGAAGGCTCTTCCCCTAGGCCTGCATGGCTCGCTACCTCGCTGAATTGTTTGACACTCCCTTTGGTATATTGAGCTTCACCAGTGTTGTTACAATCACACAGTGAAGTCTCCAACCCACCCCCCTTTTTTTCCTCCTCTTAAACGCACTTTAAGTCTCCACACTCTTCTTCCCTATCAGTCTAAATTTCCTAGGTTTTCACAAAAAGCTGGGAAGAGATAATTATCAAGGGCTTTGCTTCTCTCTTAGAATTGAGTTTGCTTGAGTCAGTTTCTGTGCCTGCAAATAGAAGACAATTAATAGTGAGTTGAGTTCTTTCAAGAACTTTCTCTGTTTTTCTATTGATACCTCTATATTTTTTTAAGGAATGTCACTTTGTTTTGTTTACAAATATATTGAATATCTGTCAAGATTACTATTTTGTTATTGCCCTTTGTGAATCTCCTTGTCTATTTTGCTTGTTCTTTCAGATAAAATTTATTATTTTATTAATGTTGCCAAAAATTGTAAGTAAAATTAGCAATTATAGAAATAAAATGTTTTTTTGAAAAAGTGTTTTCACTATGTTGTCTTTTCACCAGTAATGTGGCATATTTTTAGTTTTATTTGTAATCTTATTGCATTGGCCAGGACTTCTAAACAATGATGTGTAAATGGGCTTTCTTCTTCTTGGTTTAATTAGAAATGCTTTACCATCAGAGGTAATGAGTATATGGCTTAATGAATTTCTATTTCTATCTTTAAAATTTAAAGAGAATTGTTTTATTGGATAGTTTACAACATCCGTTGAGACAGTCATTTTCCTTCCTTCCTTCCCTCCCCTCCCCTCCCCTTCCCTTCCCTTCCCTTCTTTTCCTTTCCTTCCCTGCCTTTCTTTCCTTCCCTTTCTTTCCTTTCTTTCACTAACCCAAGGTTTTGCTTGGCTGGATTCACAACTTTTCTATTAGAAACTTTCTTTCGTGAAACAAAAATAATTCCACTTGGGGTTGAATATTATCCTCTCAGAATCTCATTCCATTTCTCATTTCTAGTATTGGAATTAATTTCCTCTTCCCCTTACTAGATTTGCCACAGTTTTATCAATGTTTCTGATTTACTTTTTCCAAGAAGCAACCCTTGCTTTATTATCCCAACAAGTTTTATCTGTAATCTATTTTTGTCTCAATTCATTATATACCTTCTACTTTCTTTATGATTGTTCTTTTTTATAACCTTGCATTTTAAAAGCTTTCTTTTTTTCTTTTTAAAAATTTTTATGAAAATTGATTTACAATGTTGTGTTAGTTCCAGGTGTACATCAAAGTGATTCAGTTATGTGTATATATCCTTTTTTAGTTTTCCATTATAGGTTATTACAAGATATTGAGTATTTTTTTATTTAATAAAGGATTAGGACTTTACCTACCTTTATTTAAATAACAGTTTTGTCTGAATCCCAAATATTTTGATGCATATATATTTTTTTTATTAAAATTTTCATTCTCTGTATGTTTTTTGTAAGTTAATTCCAAAGATTTCAGAATTTGCAGGCTGAATGTTTTAGTCTTAATTTATAGTTTACTGAGAATTAAGTTTTCCTTGGAGCTCTGAGTGTTTGTGTGTATGTACACTGACATGTCTATATACACATCCTTTTCAGATTACTATATGGGTTATTTTTTAAAAAGATATTTTCTGTTTGGTAAAAACGTGAAATGTTTTAATTCTAGAAATCTATTCCCCCTAAATGAATATAGTATAAAAGGTAAAGGCATGAAAATATTCATTTGAGAGTAATTCCTAGTAACAAAACTTGGAAATGTTAAAAATTATTCATAACCCCTATTAAAGGTGGTAAGAAAACCTTTATTCAAGGGAAGACTACTACAATGGGGTTTTGTAATAGGGGAGAGAGATTGAGCTTAACTCTGACTCCAGCAAGGACAAAGTTGGGATTTATAGCCAAGGATCAGAGTGGGTGTCAGTGCATGGAAACTTGCTGAGAGGAAGCATCAGGGGTAAGGGTGGATTCTAGCTAAACCCACTGATGGGATCATTGCTGAGGCCAGGCCAGGGTGATGAGATATTTAGGTGAGGGGAGAGGAATTTGATATCAAGGGTGGTCAGATCAAGGGTGGGGGATTTTTCCTGGACTAACTCAGCAGGATTCTTGCTAAAATTGGACTAAATGGGCAGAGCCCCTGGATAAAGACATAGCCCAAAGTTGGCAGTGTATTAATTAACTATTGGTGCATAAGAGATTACTACAAAACTAACAGCTTAAAAACTATTACCTCACACTGGTTCTGAGAGTTGTGAATCCAGGAGCAATTCAGCTGGGAGGTTCTGGCTCAGGGTTTCATGAGGTTGCAGTCATCTGAAGGCTTGACAGGGGCTGGTGGCTTTCCCTCCAAGATGGCTTACTTACATAGCTGTTGAAACTCCAGTTTCCTTGCTGGCTGTTGGGAGAAAGCCTCCATAATTTCATGTGGGCCTCTCTACTGGGCTACCTGGGTGTTCTCAAGATATGAGTAAGCTGGCTTCTAGAGAGAGTGAGCAAGGAGGCTGCAATGCCTTTTATGACCTAGTCTCAGACATTTCACTGTCATTTCTACAATATTCTATTCATTAGAAGTGAGCCACTAAATCCAGCCCACCCTTGAAGGAAAGAATTTGTGGACATAATTTAAAACCACCAGGGTACACACTTGGCCACAAATTGTTTACATACCTCCTATGTGCAAAATCCATTTTCCCCCCAAAGACTCCAACTTGAAGTCCAAAATCTTATCTAAATCAGGTCCAGATATGGATCAGGGTCCAGTTGTGCAGCATCTCAAGTATAGTTCCTTTAGATCTGAAGACCTGTGAACAAAAGAGATGAGTTAATCTGTCCACTTCCACAGCCAACATACAGTGGTGGGATGGCATAGATAACCTTCATAGATACTCCTGTTCCAAAAGGGGAGGGGAGATGGGAGTCAATAGTCAGTAGCAATTCTGAAATCCCACCAGGTACATGTTGGCAGTTCATTGACTAGGATTCAAGACCTGGAAACTTTCTGGGCTTCAATCTCTGGATTCTTGATTCTGCCCTCTGACATGCTTCCATTTTATGAAAGGTAGGTAATACATGGTTACAGTGAAATAGTCTTTGCCTAGCCTGGTTCCTGCTTGTAGAAGGCAGAAGTCCAAAGCTCTCTATTTTGTACTATTTCTGGTCCTTTCAGTACAAGCTAGAGGCATTTCTTAAATATATTCTCTTAAAAACTTGGTGTTTCTCCTGTTAATCTTATTGGTGTTCATGCCAAAGAACTCCACTCCAAAGCCACAACCACACATCTCTTCAAGATAAGGCCTACTCTATCTTAGTTTTCTGCTGAGATAGCTGAGGGATAACACCCTTAAGCTTTGTAGAAGTCGTATTGTGTGATTGAGATGACTGCTGAGTCACACCCCTAACTCTTTGGAGGGCCTTGGCCTGACTAAATGATGCTGTGAAGCATCACCTTCAATCTTTCTGAGGCTTAACAAAGAATTTTAGAATCCACCTTTTCCCTTGAACCTCTGTTCCAGCCATCTGCTTCTCCTTCCATTCCTCCAAGAAGGCCAGGCTCCCTTTCCTCTGGTTAAAAGCTATTTTTGGGCTTCCCTGGTGGTGCAGTGGTTAAGAAACCTCCTGCCAATGCAGGGGACATGGGTTCAATCCCTGGTCCTGGAAGATCTCACATGCTGCTGAGCAACTAAGCCCATGCGCCACAACTACTGAAGCCCATGTGCCGCAACTACTGAAGCCCGTGCACCTAGAGCCCGTGCTCTGCAACAAGAGAAGCCACCGCAATGAGAAGCCTGTGCACCGCAACGAAGAGTAGCCCCCACTCTCCACAACTAGAGAAAGCCCGCGTGCAGCAACGAAGACCTAAAACAACCCAAATGTGAGCAGTGGGAAGTGAAGCCAGCAGGAGCCTGGATACCCAGGTTCCAAGTCTGCCTCTAGCTCAGGGCAGGTCAGTCCCTTCTCTGAGCATCAGTTTCTCCATCTGCCAAGTAGGATCCAAAATAAATAAAATAAATTTTAAAAAAATTTTATAGTCACACTCATCTTTAGGCCACCTTTTTTAAAAATTTTTAAATTTAAAAAATTTGAAGTATAGTTGATGTACAATATTATATTTAGACCACCTTTCTTCAGGGCCCTGGATATGATCTTTGCTTGGTAGCCATTAATTTTAGCATCTTTTGCCATCTTAAAAGACTGGAACATTTCAAAATCAGCAAGTTCTGTCTCCTTTTTTGTTTAATAGTCTTTCCCTTAGCTTTTTTATTTCCCTTCATATTATACTATAGTCAGCAAGAAACCAGGCAGCACTTTCAGCCGTTTGGCTGGAAATCTCCTTAGCTAGATGACTCACTTAATTAGGTACAATTTCTCCTTTCAGCTCAGTAGGTACATTTTCTACTTGTCATAGAACTGTATGTGTAGTGTTACTAAACTTTCTGCTGCTATATACCCCCTTTCTCAGTTTTCTAATAACATGTCCCTCACTTCCTTTTAACCCATGCCTTCTCAAAGTCCAGGGGTTTTTGTTCAGTTTTTGTTTTTTTACTAAGGCTTGCACTAACACTCTCCTCAAAGTCCTTCCAGCTTTTGTCCGCTGCCCAGTTTGAAAGCCACTCTCATATTTTAGGTATTTGTTACAGCAGTGCTCCCCTTCCAAGTAACCTATTGCTGTATAAAATTTTACCCCAAACTTATCAGTTTAAAACAACAAACATTTATTATCTTATGGTTTCCAAGAGTCAGGAATTTGGAATTAGCTTAGTTGAGTGGTTCTGGCTCAGCTTCTTTCATAAGGTCACAGTTAAGATGTTAAAATGGAGCTCCAGTCATCTGAAGGCTTGACTGGGGCTGAGGATCAGTGCTGTGGTCTAAGTGTTTTGTCCCCCCAGATTCATGTTGAAATCCTATCTCCCAGAAGTGATAGTGTTGAGTAGGTGGGGGCTTTGAAAGGTGATTAGGTTGTGAGGGGGCAGCCCTCAGGAGAGGGATTAATGCTCTTATAAAAGAGTTCCTACAGAGTTCCCTAGCTCCTTCCACCATGTAAGGATACAACAAGAAGTCTGTGACCTGGGAGAAGGCCCTAACTTGACCATGCTGGCACCCTGATCTTGGACTTCCAACCTCCAGAGCAATAAATTTCTGTTGTTTACAAGCTACCAAGTCTGTGGTGTTTTGTTATAATAGCTTGAACAGAATAAAACAATCAACTTCTAAATTTACATGGCTGTTGGCAGGAGGCCTCAGTTCCTTGTCGAGTGCTCCTCGTGTCATGTCAGCTGGCTGTGGCAGAATGACTAATCCAAGAGAGAGCATGGGAGAAGCTGTAATCTCGCCTTAGAGGTGAAATACCACCACTTCTGTTGTTTACTGTCGGTGACACAGACCAAACTTGATATAATATGGAAGTTGACCATATATGGGCAGGAATGCCAGAGGTTGGGGAATCCTTGCAGGCCATCTTGAGGCTACCACAGGGAGAATGGAACATAGAAATATATATGACACAGAATCTACAAGGAATGCAGATAAAAATGAGTTAATGGTCATGCTGTTACTTTCCCACTCTCCAGTTTGCCATTGTGGCTGACACTGGTCAATCTGAGATGAGATTTTTTTTTAGAAGTACGTACATTATTTTTAAAACTTGGAATACATAATATATTCACATTGTTCAAACATCAAAAACTATAACTACCATTCTCAGGTTCTTTTTTAGCCTTCTATATAATTTCTAGTGTTTTTCTCTCTCTTTTTAATATAACTGATTTATATTACAAGTTTTCTGCACCTTCATTCTGTCCCATCTCCATACCCTTCAGTGTTCCTGCTGGGGTGGCTGACTAAGTCAGTGATAACCAATTTTATCAAATGTTTGCTCGGCCGCACCCTTAGTGTTCTCTGGAGTATGCTTTCTCATTTTTTGCAACATAGATAGACTGAGAATTATCCAAATCTTTAAGTTCTGTTTCCTTTTTGCTTAACAATTCTTTGTTCAATTATTTCTCTTTCCATGGCTTCCCTGGTGGTCCAGTGGTTAAGACACTGCAGGGTGTGCGGGTTTCATCCCTGGTCACGGAACTAAGATCCCGCATGCAACATGGTGTGGCCAAAAGAAAAGAAATTATTTCTCTTTTCTCTCATTTTACCTTAAGTAGTCAGGAGGAGCCAAGCCACTTCTTCAATACTCTGCTTGGAAATCTCCTCAGCTAAATATCCAATTTCATCACTTCCAAGTTTTATCTTCCACAAAATACTGGAACACAAACACAATTCAGCCAGGTTTTTTGGCACTTGATAACAAGGATTATCTTTTCTCCATTGTCCACTAACATGTTCCTCATTTTCCCCTGAGACCTCATCAGAATGACCTTTACTGTCATATTTCTACCAACATTCTGTATATGGCTATTTATGTATTTTCTAAGAAGATGGAAGCCTCCTCTATAGCTGCTCTATTTTTTTTTTTCTGAGCCCTCACTAAAGGGGCTTCATGTCCCTTCATGTCAATATTTGTTTCATCTAGCATGCATTTTAAAACTCTTCCAGCCTCTACTCATAACCTAGTTCCAAAGCTACGTACACATTTTTAGGTCTTTGTTAGAGCAGCACCCACTTCTTGGTACCAATTTCTGTCTTAACTTGGGCTGCTTATAACAGATTACCATAGAATGAGTGATTTAAACAACAGACATTTATTTCTCACAGTTCTGGTGGTTAGGAATTCCAAGATCAAGGTGCCAGCAGATTTGGTTCTTGGTGAGGGCACTCTTCCTTGCTTACAGATGGCTGCCTGCCTCACATGGCTGGATCCTCTCACAGGCAGAGGGAGCGAGAGAGAGCACTTGCTCTAGTCACTTTCTCTTCTTATAAGAACACTAATCCCATCATAGGGATTCTACCCTCATCTAAGCCTAATTATTTACTGAAGGCCCCATCTCCGAACACCACCACATTAGGGGTTAGGGTTCAACATAGGAATTTTTGGAGAGATACATTCTATAGCCATCACACAGTCCCTCTGCTGAAGATTCCCTTACTCTCTCGACATTCACCTACCCATCCTCTTCTAAGACCCTGCGTACATGTCTTACCTAAGTGGACTCTTCTTTGATTTGTCCAGAAAAAGGGTAGTTGCTTTATCAGTTGAGTTTCAAAGATCCTAGCTAATTCTCTGTAATAGTAATTAGCATATGAGTTTATAATTTATTTCTAATATCTTTGAGGGTAATCTTCTTCACAGAAGGAAACCTGTCTTATTTGTCTTTGTATTTACACCCTCCCAGACCAACCTAATACATTGTTTAGCCCTTATAAGGAGTAGCCCTTAATAAATGGTTGAGTAAATGAATTGATGCATGGGCAGATGAATAGATGGATGAAAGTTTGAGCCCAAGACATATATTTGTAAAATGAGGGTATTAGATTAAACAATTATTAATTTTCCCCTAATACTTTGTGGTTAAAATATTTAAAGATAGGGGCTTCATGTGATAATGAGATCTAGAACTCAAAAGCAAAAGGAAATGAGATAAGAAAGCAAATAAGTAGGAGGCATCTTTAGAATTTGGCAAAATAGCAGAATAAGAGGAGAGAAAACATATGCAATGTTTGTGAATTATTCATTTCTTTCTTTTGCTCTTAAAGTTTTCCTTTTTATAACAGTTCAACTCTCGCCTATAATTTTCTTCAATCTTCTTTGACTGATAGAACTTTGGAGAATAATATACATTTTTAATCTTTAAAATTTAAATTGTATTCAATATTTTAGTTATACTATACATATGGTATTTCCATACCTGTCTATTGGAAGAGTTTATACTGATACCTCCTGTTTAATTCCAGCACTCCTAGATTCAGTCTAGCCTACTTTTCCATATTATATCTCCCTTCTGTTTTAGTGAGAACACTAGCTCCTATTAACTACAATATATTTTCTTATTTGCTCAGTTCTAGAAAGCACATTACATAGATTCAGAATTGTTAACTCATACTACTTATAATAAAAAACGTACTAACTAGTACGGCCATCAGTAGTACTCAACCTCATCCATAGGCTGGGACCCCGAGAGGGTGAGGGCAGCTTTGCCCCCGCGGAGGGAGCCTGAGAACCGGGTGGGAATCTATGTTTGTTGTTTGTGTCCTAAATCAGCGTTCTGGGAACTTGGCCAGGTTTCTGCTGGAACCAGAATGGATAGTGACCACCGGGGACCACTCCAGTGCTGGAGGCACAGGTGAGAGTGACTGTCCAGAGTGAGGGCTCCTGAGTCACCAGAGGCTGAGAACTAGCCCCTGAAACCAAAAACAGACCCATTTTAGGAATGAGGAACAAAAGCAGAGGAATCACTCCAAAGACCAGTCTCTGAAATTTCCACGAACCTGGGTAGCGAGTGAGCAGTGGGAGGAGAGGGGTCCAGGCCGTGGTGCAGATGCTCCAAGGATCTGCTGGCTCCACAGCTGATGCTGAGCTCTCTGTTGGCTCTTTAGTTCCTGTGTGTGGTGCATTGTGCAAATCTGCTCCCTTTACTCTCCTCCCAACCGTGTCCTCAGCTCTCAAAGCAGCTCCCTTGCCAGGAGACAAGTTTGTCTGGTGAAGCAAGTGGGTCCAGAGCCCCTTAAATTTGAAGTGTTGAGTTTGTTTCTGGCTGTGCTCACCTCTGAGGGAATGCATAGTGCCTCGTGGGGGCTTCTTCAAGAGAATGTGAATGGTAATGGGAGATTAGTGAGAATGAGTGATCATCCATTCATTCAACTAACAAATATTGTTTTAATTCCTTTGATTTTTTCCTACAACTTGTAGCTTGCCTTTCACATTCTTACTGGTATCTTTTGATGAGTAGAAGCTTTTACATTATATGAAGTCCAATTTATCAATTTTTTTCTTGTATTCTTGGTATTTTTGTGCCTTTTCTATGCAAATATTATAGAAATATTATATTATTAATTTTTATTCTCTTATTGCTATTTTTTCTAGAAGCTTTATTGTTTTGGTTTCACTGATTCTATAACCATCTTTTCTTAAAATTTAATTAATTAATTAATTTATGGCTGTGTTGGGTCTTCGTTTCTGTGCAAGGGCTTTCTCTAGTTGTGGCAAGCGGGGGCCACTCTTCATCGCGGTGCGCGGGCCTCTCCTTATCACTGCCTCTCTTGTTGCGGAGCACAGGCTCCAGACGCGCAGGCTCAGTAATTGTGGCTCACGGGCCCAGTTGCTCCGCGGCAAGTGGGATCTTCCCGGACTGGGGCACGAACCCATGTCCCTGCATTGGCAGGCAGATTCTCAACCACTGCGCCACCAGGGAAGCCCAAATAGAGCTTTTTTTTTTTTTTTTTTTTTTTTTTGCAGTACGCGGGCCTCTCACCGCCGCCGCCCCTCCCATTGCGGAGCACAGGCTCCGGCTGCGCAGCCCCAGCAGCCATGGCCCACGGGCTCAGCCGCTCCGAGGCATGTGAGATCCTCCCGGACTGGGGCATGAACCCGTGTCCGCTGCATTGGCAGGCGGACTCTCAACCACTGCGCCACCAGGGAAGCCCTATAACCATCTTGAATTAATTTTGTGTGTGGTGTGAGGTAGGGAGTCAGAGCTCTCCCCCAATATAAATATTAAGTTGTCCTAGTACCATTTATCAAAAGCACTTTTTCCTCTATTGATTTTCATTGGTACCTTTGCTGAAAATCAAATGACTATAAATGTGTTTGGTTTTTTTTCCAGCTTTAGTGAGGTATAATTGACAAAATTGTATATATTTAAAACATACAAAAACAAAAAAAACAAAAAAATAAAGAAAATAAATTGTACAGTATTCATGATGACTTGCTGTATGTATACACTGTGAAATGATTACTGGAATTAAGTTCATTAACACATCCATCATCTCACATAGTGTCCTTTGTGTGTGTGTGTGTGTGTGTGGTGAAAATACTTATCTACTCTCTTAGAAAATTTAAAATATACAGTATAAAATGTTGGTTTATTTTTGAACTGTTTATTATATTCCACTGATTTATTTTTCTATCCTTACACCAGTACCACATGGTCTTAATTACTGTGGCTTTGTAGAAAGTTTCAAGATTACTAGGGCTATTCTAGGTGCATTACATTTCTAAGTAACTTTAAATCATTTAGTAATTTCTGCCAACCCACTGGAATTTTGATTGGGATTGGTTTGAATGTCTATACTAATTCGGAAATATTTAATATCTTAAAAGCATTGAGACAGTTTTTATTTCTTCCTTTCCAATTTTTTATACTCCCTCCCCCTATTTTTTGGAACCAAAATTAAATCTCTGATTTAATTCAGGATTTAACTTGAGGAATATTAGGTGAAATTAGTCCCTTACATAAAAATATTTCATAGATTTTCCTTGGTAACATGTTAATGGTTTTTCAAGATGGAAGTTTCTAGTAACATAAATTTTACTTTTATGTAGCAATAAGTCATTAAACTGTGACAACAGAAGCTGGCACTTTCTGGGAGAGCATATATAAATACATTTCTGTTGAATAGTAGGTATATGTTAGGGCGTATGTCTTAGACATGTACAAGCTCTGAAAATGAAAACTATTCTTTATGTTTCAGTAAAAACTTCATGAATTTTTTATGTTCAGGGAAACATAAAGGATCCTGAAAGTATGCTTATCATGTTGTTCCTTGACATAGAGCCTATTCCAGTTGGAATGAACATGAGTTGAGCACATTTCAGTGGTACCTCCAAGTACCATGAAAGCATAATTCCTATATTATTGAAAACTAATTATCATATAAATAGTGGCACATGCCAAATTTAAGTATCCCATTAAACCAGGTTCCCAAGAAACCAGGCTGGCAAAGCTGATTCAATGAGGATGTAAAGAAGTAGGATTTATGTAGTCAGCTATCTTATGTTGAAATAAGATAGGTAAAGTAGATTGCTAAATTAAGTACAAAGCTGGTTAAAAATTCTAAAATTATAATCCTTGGGCCTATCTTTTCTACTTACTTCTAATGTGTTTTCTACATGTTAACCTAAATTCACCCATTATAAAATATCTGGACCGGAATCAATTCTTAGACAAACAAAGTCACAAATTTTGATAAGGTCAGATGGGACTATTTAAAAAAATCTCTAGTGTGATGTTCCAGGATCATCCAATTATATTTTGTTGTATTTCCAAATTTTGGATTATATTTTCCTGAAAAATACTTATTTAAAAATTATTTTAAAACAACCAGACTCATAGGAAGTTGCAAAAATAGTACATACAGTCCTGTGTACCCTTCATCCAGCTTCCCACAATGGTGACCTCTTATATCTATAGAACAATATCAAAATTGATACAGTATTGTTAACTAGACTACAGACCTTATCCAGTTTTCACTCTATTTTACATGCATTCATTTGTGTGTGTGTGTGTGTGTGTGTGTGTGTGTGTGTGTATGCATGTGTATAGTTCTATGCAATTTTATCCCATGTCTACATTTGTGTAACCATCCCCACTGTCAAGATACTGTTCCGGCATAACAAGGGGATCACCTCATGCTACCCCTTTATATTTGCCCACCCCTCCCATCCTTGTCCCCTGGCAACCCTAATGTGCTCTCCATCTCTGTTTTGACAAAAAGTTTTGTCAAAAAATTTTTATCACCATGAAAGAAATTGCTGACACTGTTATTGCTGACAGTGACAGAAATACAGAAAGATTAAAGGAATGAAATAAACACTTGGAACTACTCATGGGCCCTGACTACTGTCATGTCTGATAAGGCCTTCTTAAGACTTGGTTGGTGTAAGATGTTTTGAGTGTGGCACAAAACGAATATTCTTCCCTAGGCCCAGAATTCACACACCTAGTCCTGGACTCTTTCTTCACCCTCCTGGGCAGAACTGCCCACTGAAATGGAACAATTGATGGGTATACCCTGAGGGCGGAACCAGCCGGTCAAGCAGATGTTCATGCCTGAGGCCACTCACTCCATGAAAACTCCTCAGCTGTGTTGGAGGCATCCTTCCAGGTGCCAGGGAGGATGCATCAGACCAGAATGGCAGCAGAGCCTTCCATGACCGGGTTCACTGTCGAGCAGCACAACCGCCCGCCTCTGCATATCTCTGAGACGAGAGGTTATGATTGTGTGGATTTTCCTGGGGTACCTCAGGGTGATTCCAGGTATGGAGATGCCGATTTGATAGAGCCTTTGGAAACTAAAGGATTTAAATATTCATTCATCTATACATTCAACTTTATAAAATTATTTTTACTTATCAAACACAAGATGAATTGAAAACATTCTACCCTCTTAGAATTTACAGTCTATTTGAAAAAAGAGACTTGAAAAAATATATATAGGTCAGAAAATATGTTAATGTAACACATGAATGAGCGGGGGGGTGGGGGCAGTAAATCTGCCTGGAGAGGTCAAGGAAAGCTTTCCAGGGGACAGAATATCTGAAATTTGACCTTTGAGAAAGACCAGGATGGAGTTAGACATAGTGGGGATGCTGGGAGGGAAGTTGGTCAGACGGTGCTTTCTGGACGAGAGATCATCCTACATAAAAGATTAGAGACAAGAAAGAAGAGTGTTGTCTGATACCTAAAAGTAACTTGACTTGACTGGGCCACAGGGTGGGGCTGAGAATTTGGGTCACCGAGACTGAAAGGGCTGAGAATGTGTCAGTTAGGAGTTTGGACTTGATGTTTTAGATGGTATGTGTGACTTCTGAAGGGGAAAGGGTCAGGAGCATACTTGTAGTTTAGGAAAACACTCTAGATGACATAGGATTGGAGGGGCCTGGAAAGAAGGAAAGGCAAAGGAAAGTGGAGCCCATAGTTCAGGGAGAAACGGGGGAGAGGCCTCTCATGGGACTTAATGAAAAGATATTTTCAAGAAGGAAGACGTCAGTACTTTGAACTAATCGGGAGGGGAAAGTTACTTGAAAAGTACTGTGCACCTATGAAGCTGTCAATTGGAAGATCCTTCCTGACATTAAGCAGAGCACCTCAGGAGGTGATGGAAAGGGAAGTCCTCCTGCCGAACTGGAGGGGCTAATGGGAGAGCCCGGCTTAGGGCAGCAAACCACACCCCCAGCTCATCCGTGGAAGATCCTCCGAGGAGAGAGGCAAGCAACTGATCTGTGCAAATTATGTTTAAAATAAAGGGAATGGGGGGCTTCCCTGGTGGCGCAGTGGTTGAGAGTCCGCCTGCCGATACAGGGGACACGGGTTCGTGCCCTGGTCCGGGAAGATCCCACATGCCGCGGAGCGGCTGGGCCCGTGAGCCATGGCCGCTGAGCCTGCGCGTCCGGAGCCTGTGCTCCGCAGCGGGAGAGGCCACAAAAGTGAGGGCCCCGCGTCCGGAAAAAAAAAAAAAAAGGGAAGCGGGGCCAGGTGGGGAAGCAGCACAGAAGAGACCTTGTTTATGTGTGGAAAGCAGCATCCTGGGGCGGAGGGCTAGAGTCTTCTTTGTGAGGCCAGAGTTGGCAAAAGAGCTTTTGAGTTTGGCTCTTTCCTCTCTCCCTTGCTGCCCTGGCTGTATTGCTGCCTGTGCTATCACCACTGAGAGACTGAAAAACAAAACTAAACAAACCTAGCTCACGCCAAACTGAATTTTGCAGTCTAACATTAGGGCAGCAGGGATCAACAGCACAGCAGGCCACTGCGGGAGTGTTTCTTCACTCCTCAACCCCCTCTAGGCCCTAGATTTACAGGACAAAAAAGATAAAATCAATCTTAGGAGGAGATAAAGTGGTGGGGCTGTAGTCACCTAGCAGGGGGAAAGCAACAGAAGAGCAGGGACTCAACCGCATTTATAAAGCCTGGGCAGATCACACCTCTCCATTTAAATTCAGTGGGAGTAACACAGGTTAAGCCTCAGAGTTTAATGCCCTCTCCTTGGTGCTTTCTAGCCTGAATCGCTGATACACCAGTGGGATGGTAACAAAGTGAACAGGTACCCATAGAGAAGCACACTGTAAGAAGGCATCAACTCAACGTTATAGCCACAGGAATTAGAATCAACGAGACAGAACATGAATATTTACATGAGTGTAATGTTATCAAAGATATAAAGAAGAAGAATGGTATTGGGTTGGCCAAAAAGTGCCTTTGTCTTTTAAGTAAAAATAAAAGACACATTTTTCATTTTCACCAAGAACTTTATTGAACAACGTATTCACTGTTTTGTTCCACTATCTTCTGCCACTTTTCAGGCAACTTCATAATTCCATCTTCCCAAAACTTTTTATCTTTTTGAGCAAAGAACTGTTCCAGGTGCCTTTTACAGTCTTCCAGGGAATTGAAATTTTTTCCATTAAGAGAATTTAGCAAAGACCGAAATAAATGGAAGTCTGACGGTGCAATATCTGGTGAATACAGCGGATGAATCAGAACTTCCCAGCCAAGCTGTAACACTTTTTGCCTGGTCATCAAAGAAACATGCGGTCTGGCGTTATCCTGGTGGAAGATTATGCATTTCCTGTTGACTAATTCTGGACTCTTTTCATCAAGTGCCACTTTCAGCTGGTCTAATTGGGAGCAGTACGTGTTGGAATTAATCATTTGGTTTTCCAGAAGGAGCTCATGATAGAGGACTCCCTTCCAATCCCACCATATACACATCACATTCTTTGGATGAAGACCAGCCTTTGGTGTGGTTGATGGTGGTTCATTTCGCTTGCCCCACGATCTCTTCTGTTCCATATTATTGTACAGTATCCACTTTTCATTGCCCGTCACAATTTGTTTTAAAAACGGAACGTTTTCATTACATTTCAGTAGAGAATCACATGTGGAAATATGGTCAAGAAGGTTTTTTTCACTTAAATTATGTGGAACCCAAACATCAAAGTGATTCACGTAACCAAGCTGGTGCAAATGATTTTCATCGCTTGATTTGGATATTTTGAGTATGTCAGCTATCTCCCACGTGGTATAACATTGATTGTTCTCAATTAATGTCTCAGTTTGATCGCTATCAACTTCAACTGGTCTACCCGACCGTGGCGCATCGTCCAGTGAGAAATCCCCAGCATGAAACTTCGCAAACCACCTTTGACACATTTGATCAGTCACAGCACCTTCTCCATACACCGCACAATCTTTTTGTGCATTTCAGTTGCGTTTTTACCTTTCTTGAAATAATAAAGCATAATATGCCAAAAATGTTGCTTTTTCCCTTCCATCTTCAGTATTAAAATGGCTACACAAAAATTCACCGATTTTGATGTCTTTTTTTAAATGCACGCTGATATGACAGCTGTCACATACAATCTAACAAAATTGTTTCAAGTGAAGTTAAAGACAACAAAGTGCTACTAGAGCCATTGTACGGAAAAAACCCGAACGAACATTTTGGCCAACCCAGTAATAAACTATTAAGAGAATTTTTTGCACCAAACGAGTTACAGTCGTCCTCAGTGCCCTGCATAGCTTGCTCTCTCACCTCCTCAAATATTTGCACAAATATCATCTTCATGTGGCCAACAGACTAGATAATTTAAAATCGTATCCCCATGCCAATCCTTATTCCTGCTCTCTGCTTTATTTTTATCCACAGCACTTATCACCTAACACACCACACAATTTATCTTTCTAGGCTGTTTCTCCCACTTACAGTGAGTTCTCTGTGAGGTCATTTGTCTGTATCCTCAGCACCTAGAATGAGGCCTAACTCTTAGTGGGTATTGAATCAATCAATACTTGTTGAACTAGATCAATAAATGAAGAAGTACAAGAGATATGGGAATTCCGGATAAGGAATTAACCTATAGATTTATTATCTAAAGAAGCAAGGACAAACAGTAAAAAGGAAGGAAGGAGGAGAGAGAGGAAAGGAAGAAGGAAAGGAGGGAAGAAAGGAAGAATAAAATAACATATTCGTATCAACTTGGACTTAAAATAATAAATGATATTGATGGAGTGAGGATGCTGGGGAGTGGGCACTGGGAGTGGGACCAAAAAGGATTGAGAGCTTGCTACAGCGCTTACTGTTCAGTTGCAGGTGAGCTGTCTGTAAGGGGCTACATACACCTGAAGGCTTGGTTGGAGCAGCCTTGGTTTCTCACCACGTGGGCCTCTCTGTGGGGTTGTATTAGGCTCCCCCAGGGTCAGCGATCCAAGAGAAAGCAAGAGAGGGCAACCAAGACAGACCCCTGTCTTTCTGTAACCTAGTATCAGAGCTGACGTCCATCATTTCTGTGTTCTACTTGCTAGAATCCAGTTGTTATACATAGTGGTTAAAGACGGCCTCTGTATATTGGTCCCTGTGTTGTTTACTTCTTCACGGAAGCCTGTAGCCATGAGCTTAAGCCTGCCTGCACCAAAATAAAATTTTCACCTGCCCATTTCCTTTAAATATAGACCCAATAAGCATATGTATAGCCATTTAGAGCCTGCCTGCTTTGCATACCCCATGAAATTGCACTTAATATTTGCTTTTCATAACTGAGAGAAGTCCTTGGGCTATAAAGGATCACAAACTGCTCTGCCCTTTGTAGCTGTCTGACCAGGAGATTCCTGGCTGTGCTGCTGAATGATTCATCCTAGATTTGTAAGTCCCTCTCTGATTCCTTTCCTACCTGGGAGTTCTTTGCCCTCTTCTAGTTTTGGCCCTGCACCACTGTTTCTGGACGGTTTACTGTTTCTGAAAGGTCCACCTCTCTGTGTCGCCCAAACAGAGCTCTCTATGTGTTACTGCCATCTTGTAACCATACTTTTTGTCTTTTTCCTTGATCAGCCTGAAATCCTCAAACTCACTACCCAGTACTTGGTACGCCCCCACTTGAGGGAGGGGATCACACAGGGCAGGAATACCAGGAAGTGGGGATCACTGCAGCCATCTCAGTGGATGCCCCCCACAGTCTGCCCTCTGGCCGCCAAAGATTCACGTCCCTCTCACACACCAGACACATTTCCCATGTTCAGCTTTGCACACAGCAGAGGGTGAGGCTGAGCCCGGGGGCTTATGTCTCCCTTCCCCACCTGCATCTGTCACTGTGGAAATGGTTGCTGAACCACAGAACACAGTAATACTCAGCCTTATCCTTGGACTGGGCCTCCGATATGGTGAGGGCGGCCTTGTCTCCAAGCAGGGAGCTGGAGAATTGGGCAGGGACCCCTGGAACCCGGGTGCTGCTACCACCTATTAGACCCTAGGGGGCCTGACACGGCTTCTGTTAGACCCAGCTGGCATAGTTACTGGTGGTGATAGCCCCAGAACTGGAACCACAAATGAGTGTGACTGTCCCTCCAGGAGTTGTGGACAGTGAAGTTTCCCGAGTCACCACCTGGGAAGTGGCCCCTGAAAAGAGGTGAGAGACCAAAAGTCAGGAGAGGGGACAGGGGCATGGAGGTGAACCCCCACCCCTGTAAGGTCCGTTGGCCCGGGTGAAAGGAGGCCCCGGGGGTAAGAGAAAACATCGACCAGTATGAGGTAGGAGAGGCATTGGGACATAACGACCTCACCTGTTCTGGGAATCAACAAGAGACTCTAACTTCCTGCCCAGAAAACAATGGGGCTGACGGGAAGGGAAAATGGGCTTACGCCCCACAACAGACCAACCAACACCTGGCCCTGCTGTATCCTCACCAAATAAGGAATTACCCTGTATAGCAAACCACCCCCTCCCCTTGCAAGCCGCCTTCTGCTTTTACCCCAATAAAAATCCCCCTCATCCAGTACTGGGCGCGACTTCTCTGGCCCCTTTCTCTCGGACCAGTGAACCTCGCCCGGGAGCGCTCCCTAATAAAGCTCACTTGAAGCTTTCCTTTGTTTCGCGGTGCCGTTTGTTCAGATCCGACCTTACAACCCCCTCCTCCAAGCCCAATGTCCCCCTGACCTGTGCAGTGAGCCAGAAGTGTGAACAGGAGAGGAGCCCAGGCCGTGGTGTAAATGCCGCGGGCTGTGCTTCTCCAGAGCCCTCAGCAGAGTCAGCCTCCACAGCTCTTGTTATAACTCCCACCAGCCTGTGGGGCGGGGCCTTCGTGCAGATGCACTTTCTTCCTGGGAACAGTCCGCAAGGCGGCCAGCTCACAGCTGCTGATCTGCTCCCCACCTGTGACCATGAGTTAGTGGGAGCCTGGAGGACCGGTTCACAGCCGTCGGCTTTCCCAGGCTCTGGATCACAGCCCCCTCTAGTGGCCATATTGAAAATATCACTGACGGATGCGCTCCTCTCCGCAACCCCTCTTCCCTCAGGTCTGGAGTTTTTAGGTCTCTTTGAGGTCAGTGCCTGGGATGCCCCAGGCAGGAACTGGATGGAGGAATTTCAGGAAGAGGAGGCCTGAATGAATCACCACCTCTGTTTCTTCTTTACTCCAATTCACACACATTAGACTTGCTTGGGGAGTACAGGAGCCGAGGTCCAGGATTCTCCTGCTATCTCAGCTCCTCAGGGACCCACTCAGGAACGTGAGTACATAGGCAGCTGACTGTCCCGTGGTCAGATGCTTGGTTTCTACCAGGGCCTGGTAGCATTTCAGAACTGATTTCTTTCTTTCTTCTTTCTTTCTTTCTCTTACCAGAATTTTCAATTTCTTTTTAAAATTATTTTTTAATTTAAAAACATTAAAATTTTAAAAATTGAGGTAGAGTTGACAGGATTGATTTCTGAATGGTGTTTAGTTCTCTGCTGCTTCAGAAAACTGGACGGCTACATTATGATTTTTCTTTTAGGCTTGCCAAATACTTTGTGTGTTTGGGGTCGAGGGGCTGGGTCACAGGACTCGAATGGCAGGGCTGTGTGCCTCATAGCTTCAGAGCATTTGTCTGCTCTGGGCCACCTTAAACCTAGTAGCCTCTGTATAACCCGGTAAGCTGATGGAGCAGTATTCCCAACAGTGGAATATAGACTTCCAGAAGCTGAAGTGGCCAGCTAAGTGTGTACTTCTCTTTTAAGGGTGGCAACTGTGAGATGCAGTAATTGGTCTTACTCTGGAGGGCATGTCCTGTCATGTCACAGACTAATGCTCCCCTAGGAAGCTCATCGATAATGATGGGCCTCTAAAATTTACAGGGTTTGTCTAGAGCAGTTATTATACCAAGGTTTTTACTGTATTTGCCATATCTTATACCATGTCTTCAATAGAACAGATTGGCCTGATGGTCTGTGGAATGTCCAGATGGCCCAGGTCCCTTGGGATACTTAAAGTAGAAGAATTAGTGTAGCTCTGGGACAAAACATCAATGTTATACTGTTAGTCCATCCTATGACTATGGATTGCTTTCAATCTTTTTTCTTGATAGAAATGGAAAAGTATGCACTCACCAGATCAATGGCAATGTAAAATGTAACTCTTCTATGGTGGCTTCCTCAGGAAAATATCTGTGAGCTGAAGGTTCTCCTGCAGGGTTTTATTGTAAGTGACCTATAAAGGGGTGAGGGAAGGGGATGGCACAGCAGAGAAGCCGATCTGCACTGGAGTAGCGGTAGAGGCCTCAGCTGGTGCCCTGCGGATTTGTGTAGGTGGGAGGGTCCTTCAGACTTATTGCAAATTGTGGCAGGTGACTGGGCCTCTGTGCTCCTGCAACAAGCAATCATTTGATGTGGGTGCCCCTGGGTGAGGGGTGTAATTTCATGCAGGTCAGCTCATTTAATGCCAGGGAATTACCAGAGAGAGACGTAGCTGTTAGCTATCAGCAGCAAATACTCCTGGAAGTTGGAGGGAAGAGAGTCTTGGTTCTGAAGGAGGGCACTGGGTGACACATTTTCAAGCCCATACATCAGGTTCCTGGAGGAAAAGCACAAGGCAGAGCTTTTTTCCTTCCAAGTACAAGGGCACTTGGGGACAGGCAGGATCCATAAAAGAATGAGTATCAGAAAATGGGAGCTCCTTGCAAATTTTGTATGTGTAGATGGACCCCGCTCCTCTCCACGAGGAAGGCTGTGGTAGATCTCTTGGTCCCCATGGTGTGGGAGGAACCACCAGAGGTGGGGCTGAGCCTGTCACCCCTCTGAGGCTCTTTGAGCTTCTGCATGTGCAGCAGAGGAGTCCAGGTGGTCCAGAGGCTTCTGCCTGGGCTCAACAGGGCACTGCCTGACAGCTCATTCACTGCTGACCCCCAGGGTCAGGAATCCTGGACCTCCCACCATGCTCAAAATGACCATTGCTCAAGGAGCCCCAGGTCTGGAAGGTGAGTCACTAGTAGACAGAACAGTAGCTCCACATCTCAGGGGCTCCTGCAGCCAGAGGCGGAAGGACCAACAGGGTATCTGGAGGAGATGGGGCAGAGCGTCAGAGCTGCTGGAGGACAGATTGTAACTAGGTAAAAACAAGAAGGGGCTATAGGGAAATTCTACAATGCACGGAGGTCCTCTTATAATTAAGGAACATTATTTCATTTGATGTAATTATAATAGCTTCTTTAAAATTTTTGTTTGCTAATTCCAACCTCTGGGTCATCTCAAGATTTATCTCCTGAGTCTCATAGGAAATAGGCACATTTTCACATTTCTTTGCTGCTAAATAATTTGAGATTGTATTTGGAACTTTATGAATATTATATCATATTGATTTGGGTTCCATTATATTTCTCCTAGTACTTTTGATTTTTTAAAGCAGGCAGTAATTTTGTTGGGTTCACACTGGAAACCCTGCCTCTTGGACAGTAGGTCGTTCAAATCCAGTCAATCCCTTTGTTCTTCTTTAGGCTTCTTGGGAACTGCCTACCACATGCCCAGTTCAGATATGAGTCAGAGAGTTAGGCAGAAATTATACAAAAATTTCAGGTTTCCCCTCCGTGGCTCTTCTGTTTTTAGGATTTCCTCCTTCTTTCCCAGCGGCTGTGGTTTCTCCGGACTCTGTGGATTACGTCTTCAAGAAAGACAGACTGTGAGTTTTCTTTAGGGGCTTAGCCATGGCAATTCCTGCTGACTCTAGTCTAAAAGCCATAAAAATTGGGAAACTGTTTCACCATACCCTTCTTCAAAGTATCAATTTCCAACCAGAATCTTCCTGCTTTTCTTCACTGTCCAGGTCGTTCAGATAGTTGCTTTTCAATACTTTGTCCAGAATATGTAGTTGATATCTGCATAGGGTTCTGTTCAGTAGGAGCTTATACAGATATACCCAAAGCAGAGCTATCCTGTCTTTTCAAAGAAGACTTCCAGAAGTCCTGCAACAGAGTTTAGATTATATGTTATTTACTAGGACTTTGTTCCATGCCCACCAAGAGCTCGGGAGAGGGAAAGGCAGCCACAGGTCTGTGTGTCAAAGCTTTACTGAGCTTTCCTTGCTAAGGAAGGAGGGAGAAATAATGTTGGAAGAGAATAGTGCTTGCAACCCAGAGAGAGAAAGGAAGTGGGACACCGTTCTCCCTGTTCAGCAGTTATAGCCTTGAAGCTCAAACACTAGGTGTGACCCACTTCTTTTGAGGCATGATCATTGACCATCCTGAGGCCCCAAACCAAGAACCAGCCTCTGAACTAAGAAGAAGGAAGGGGCTCGGGGCAGGGCGCTGAGCTGAGCCAGGAGGTTCAAGTGTCGCTTTTCTGTTGAGCTGTCACGGTGGTGGTAATCCGTGAACCAGGCTGCACAGTGGTGAAATGCTTCCTCTTCAGGCTGGGCTCTTGTGATGGTAAGCGCAGACTTGCCTCCAAGGAAGGCACCGGAGAACAGCTTGAGGACACTTGGGTCTCTGTGAGTGTGGTCACCAGACGACCCTGGTAAGGCTTCCGTTGGACCCAATCTGCATAGTTACTGGTGGTGACAACCCCAGCACTGGAGCCACAGATGAGTGTGACCTTCTCACCAGCGATTGTGGTCAGTGAGGTTTCCTGATCACCTCAGCCTGGAAAGTGAGTCCTACAAGCAGTGACAGAGATGGAAATGTCAGGGAGCAGTCATGGGCCACGATGGGACAGGAACTACCTCCATGGTCCTCTGCTAGCAAAGCTCAGAGGGTCTCCCTCTGACCTGTGAGTGAGCGACGGATGTGAAGAGGAGCAAAGTTGTCTGGACCATGGGGTATACACCCCAAGAGGTGTGTCTTCTGGAGCCCTGACAACTCTCTGGCCGGCCAGGGATTGCCAGTCCCTAAACCCTACAGGAGAAATTATGCAAATAATCTCCCCAGGCCAGTACATTTAGTTACTTGAAAAGGAAATGGCTACTGGGATGTCAGACAAGTGACCATAGGCCTGGGGCATATCTGCTCTGCGCCTATGGGCCTGGGCAGGAGCTGGAGGGGAGTGCAGGAGAGAAGAGGTCTTTTCATGTGTGTTTGCTTGGCATTTTTCCGTAATCCTCATAACTCATCAGTTCTTGATGTCAGAGACCTCTCTTAGGTTCTCATCTGCCAACAATTCTTTTTCTTTTAGTTTTTATTTATTTATTTATTTTTAAATTTTTTGGCTGTGTTGGGTCTTCGTTGCTATGCACGGGCTTTCTCTAGCTTCAGTGAGCGGGGGCTACTCTTTGTTGCAGTGCGTGGGCTTCTCATTGCAGTGGCTTCTCTTGTTGCGGAACTCGGGCTCTAGGCACGCAGGCTTCAGTAGTTGCAGCACGCGGGATCAGTAGTCACGGCACGCAGGCCCTAGAGCACGTGGGCTCAGTAGTTGTGGTGCGTGGGCTCTAGAGCACAGGCTCAGTAGTTGTGGCACACAGGCTTAGTTGCTCCATGGCATGTGGGATCTTCCCAGATTAGGGATAGAACCCGTGTCCCCTGCATTGGCAGGCGGATTCTTAACCACTGCGCCACCAAGGAAGTCCCCTGCCAACAATTCTTGTTTTAATTTTATACTGTACTTACGGATTTGCTATTACTAAAACATACATGTGGATTTTGTGTGGCAAGGAGCATTTAGAAATATAGAATATCTGCCCTCATTCCAGACTCACTGAATCAGAATCCACATTTTACGAGATGCTCAGATGATTCGTGTGCACATTAAAGTTTGAGAGAAACTGGTCTAACGCATGCTCGAAAGCACTGGTGTGATTTTGGATGTGAATTGTCCCAAATGCCTCAATCTGTTCTGCCTCCAACTAATGTGTGCTGCAGTTAGCTCCCTGTTTCCTGTTCTATTCACTGTGAAGTTAAGAATACTGTACTTGAGACCTTACCACAAGGGCTGGTTAATGTCTTGGTTCCTCCTTTGGGTCTGTCACTGCGGCGAGCACCACTGTATACCAGCCAACAGTAGTATTCAGCCTCGTCCTGGGATTGAGCCCCCGAAAGGGTGAGGGCAGTTTTGCCCCCAAGGAGGGAACCTGAGAACCGGGCTGGGGTCCAAGACAGTTACTGCTTGTGTCCTAAATCAGTGTCCTGGGGGCTTGGCCACGTTTCTGCTGGAACCGGCATGGATAGTGACTGTTGGTCACTGCTCCAGTGCTGGAGCCACAGGTGAGAGTGACTGTCCCTCCTGAGGACACGATCACTGAGGGCTCCTGAGTCGCCACAGCCTGGGACCCTGAAACCAAAAACAGACACATGTTAGGAGTGAGGAACAAAGGCAGAGGGATCCCTCCAAAGGCTGGTCTCTGCATCTGTGTGGACCTGGGCAGTGAGTGAGGAGAAGGAGGAAGAAAGGAATCCAGGCCATGGCGCAGACATTGGAAGGATCCCTGCCCCAGAGCGGGCGCTGGACTCTGATGGTTCCTTATCCCCTACTGAGCTTCCCGCATGAAGCGGGTGTGTTTGAGTGGTGCATTATGCAAATCTGAGCCCTCTACCAGCTCTCCACTACCCAGGTCCTCAGCCCTGAGAGCAGCTGCACCGTCAGGGGTAGCCTGGGGTGGCTGTGTGCTGTGGATTTACCCTGTGAGAGGAAACAGCTGCTCTAAGATATTCCCCGGGCCAGTGAACAATTGGTTCAGGGTCCCATTAAATCTGAACCACTGGGGGACTTCCCTGGTGGTGCAGTGGTTAAGAATCCTCCTGCCAAGGCAGGGGACACGGGCTCAAGCCCTGGTCCAGGAAGATCCCACATGCCGCGGAGCAGCTAAGTCTATGTGCCACAACTACTGAAGCCCGCACGCTTAGAGCCTGTGCTCTGCAACAAGAGAAGCCACTGCAATGAGAAGCCCGCGCACCCCAACAAAGAGTAGCCCCCGCCTGCCGGAACTAGAGAAAGCCCGCGCGCAGCAACGAGGACCCGAAGCAGCCAAAAATAGATAAACAAAATAAATAAATAAATTTTAAAAAATGTTTTTTAAAAAAATCTGAATCACTGGGGTTTTCTCAAGTCCTCTGAGAAGACTCACAGCGCCTCCCAGTGGCCTCCCCATGCTGAGGGCATGTGGTCTCCTTTAACAAGTACTAGTAACTGTTGATTTATATTTTTGACATTGCAACTGTATTTCCCAGGCCAATCCACATTCATTGTTTGTCTCTTCCTTGCTCGGTCCTGTTTGTAAATACTTCTTTTTTCTAGCTGTTGTTGAAATCCCACCCCAGTGTCTGTAATTTAATTTTAGCGTTACACGATCTTAATTTCTTATCTAAGTGTTTTGAATGACTAAACGAATTGTTTCATGAACAACTCACTCTATTGGAGTTATTAATTTAGAATCTCAAGTTGAATAAACAGCTGGCTTAAATCAGAATTATTTTAATAATTTACTTTAGAGAATTTTAAAAAATGACCAAAACCTGAGGGTTATAGGTTTTTCTGCCAGTTCAGTGGAGACTAAAGTCAACAAAGTATACTTGACCAACCCCCCAAAAAGCTCTGGACACCAGGCTTGGGTGAGCTTTCCTGGTCTGCAGTCCTCCCTGCACAGGATCACACACTGGTGCTGGGAGAAGCCAGCACTGTCTCTGACTCCCCTGGGAGAAGATAACTGGAAGCTTGAACTTGGAATTCTCTTGGACCCTGCCCAAGTGCCTCTTCCTTTGATGGAGTTTAATCTGTACCCTTTTGATGTAATAAACCATATTTATGAATACAAATATGAGTTTGAGTGAGTTATGCTAGGGAATTATCAAAACTGAACTTGCAATTGGTGTCAGAATTGAGGGTGTTCTTAGGTACCCTCAGACTCTGCAGGATCCCAACTCACATCAGTTTATCACATTGACGGCATCATTCTGAGTCACCTGTAATGAGGCAACTCCAAGTCTCTTGGCCTGTTAAGGTGCCACAGGGCCAGCATAAAAGGAAGGATATCCTGGATACTTATGCACACCTTCCCAGTCCTGTATTCTTCCACTGCTCTTGGAAACTGCACGCAATAGAGACCTTCCTCATTTTTTATTGTGGTAAAATATTCATAACATAAAATTGACCACTTTAATCATTTCTAAGTGCACAGTTCAGTGGCACTGAGTAAATTCACATTATTGAACAACCATTACTACCACCCATCTCCAGAACCTTCTTTTTTTCCAAACGGCAGCTCCATACCCACTAAACAGTAACTGCCCATTGTCCCCTCACCCAGCACCTGGAAAACATCATTCTACTTTGTGTATCTATGAATTTGACTGCTTTAGGTACCTCTTTTAGGGGAATCATACAAGATTTTTCTTTTTGGGACCATCTTATTTCACGTAGAAGAATGTCTTCAAGGTTCATCCACATTGTAGGATGTGTCAGAACTTCCTACCTTTTTAAGGCTGAATAACATTCCATTGTTTGTATATACGACGTTTTGTTTATACATCCATCCGTTGATGGGTACTTGGTTGCTTCCACCCTTTAGTTATTGCAAATAATGCTGCTATTAACATAGGTGCACAAATATTTCTTGATGACCTTGCTTTTAATTCTTTCGGGCACTTACTCAGAAGTGAAATTTGGATCATATAGTAATTTTAGGTTTAATTTTTTGAGAAACCACCATACTGTCTTCTACAGTGGCTACACCATTTTATATTCCCACTAGCAATGCACAAGAGTTCCAGCTTCTGCACATCCTTTCTAAAACTTGTTATTTTCTATGCTTTTGGTAATACCACACTACATATAAAGTGGGGGGTCTTCCCTGGTGGCGCAGTGGTTGAGAGTCCGCCTGCCGATGCACAGTACACGGGTTCTTGCCCCAGTCTGGGAAGATCCCACATGCCGCGGAGCAGCTGGGCCCGTGAGCTATGGCCGCTGAGCCTGCACGTCCGGAGCCTGTGCTCCGCAAAAAAAATAAATACATAAATAAAAAGTAAATATAAAGTGGTATCTCACTGTGGTTTTGATTTGCATTCCCTGAATGATTTGTGGTGTTCAGCATCTTATCACATGCTTATTGCCCATTTGTGTGGAGAAATGTCTCTTCAAGTCTTTGCCCATATTTTATTTTGTTGGTGGTGCTGAGTTCTTTATATAGCCTGGATATTAATCCCTTATCAGATATAAGCTTTATACGCACACACACTCACACACACATATGTATTTTTCCATTGTGAGTTGCCTTTTCACTCTGTTGGTAATGTCCTTTAGTGAACATACATTTTTTTTGGGGGGGTGGAACTCAGTGCTTTGTATTTACAAAAGAAAAATAATAAAGGAAAAGTCTGAAGCTAATCAGCTGTAGGCACGGGGCAAAGGTGGGAATCTGGGGGAAAGGGGAGGGTCCTCTGCAGAGAGGGAAGGGGAGGGGCTCTGGCACTAAGGAAGCCTGAGGGTCCCAGCCTCTAGGGGCTTCCCCAGGGCCAGCCCTACCCTCCCGCAGAGGCTCAGATCAAGGGGCCAGGAGCTGAGTCTCCCGCAGCCTCCTCTGGTTTTTCCAGGAGCCTGAGTTCCCAGCTCCAGGGCTCTGGGATGGCAGGGGAAACTGAGGCCAGAGAGAGCCCATGGGTCCTGCCACCACTTCTCACTGTGGCGTGATCTTGGCAGCCTCAGCCCGAATAAGGGCAGTGAGGTCCTGGTTGATGAGGAAGATGAATCACAGGCTGGCAGTCTCCACCACAGAGTTGTCTCTAAGGCGCCATTTAGAGCCACACAGCACAGGCCGTCCATCAATGTAGATGGGTCGCCAGCCCTCACTGACAATGAAGAAATTACCGTTGTTCTTCAACTTGATGACATCTTGTTTCTGGGAGACCTTCCAGGCTGGACCCTCCAGAGACAGGTCCACGTCAGTCTGATTATCCTTGGTTGCTCTGCCTACGGTGATCTCTCTCGAGCACAACAGGTACTGCAACATGCAGCCCCGCAGCACTGCCAGGGTCTGGTTGTCAAAGTCCGGAGAGCTCATGCCTGTGATGCTATCTACTAGCACCTGCCACTTACGCAGTTCCTGTTCCAGCTGCTGAATCTCTCGTTTCTGGCACCGGTCAGCCACTGTCAGCTCATGTTCTAGGACTTCATCTCACATGTCCTGGAGCTTACTGTCATCAATCAAGTCCTCTGCATCGGAGAAGTTCAGCACTTGGTCCCCCTTGGGCAGCGGCTGCACTGTCCGGTCCTCCAACAGGTAATACTGCTTCACGAGCTGCCAGTGGGCCTGCAGAGCCTTGGCAGTATGGGCCAGGTAGAAGGCATCAGGGTGTCTGTGCAGCAGGTCCTGGAAGGTCTCCAAGGTGGGCTGGCTGGTCGATCCCACTTTGCTCAGCAGCTGCTCTTCAGCCTTGCTAAACATGGCCTTGCTCTGGAAGGTGGCAATGGCCTCTGGGTGCAGCTGTCTCATGGCCTGGCAGGCCAGCTTGGAGATGACAGGATCATAGAGCAGGGTGTACCAGCACTCCCGGACTTCCCGCAGGATGAAGGGGCAGCTGAACTTCACGCCCAGGTGGACAGATGTCAGGTCATTGGTCTGCAACACGGCATTGATGAGCAGGAGGTCGTCCACAGGCTTCCAGTGGCCCAGATCCTTGGTCACCTGGAGTGGCTGTTTGCTCTTCTTCACACGCTTCATGAGTCCAGGGGCTGGGGTTGGGCTGGTTGGCACAGGGGTTCTGGGGGCCTTGGACACCTTCTTCTCACTGGAGGAGGGTTCACTCCCTGAACAGTGCCCTGGTTCCATCCCACTGGCCCCCTTCGCCCGGGTAGAGGACTTAGTCAGGCTGCTCTCCACCAGCTCATCGTCAAACTTCTTTCTCTTGATGAACCTGGAGGAGCTTCTCCATTTAGGGATGGTGCCCAAAGCCTGTGAGGAGGCCCGCTTCTGCCCTGCCAGTGACTCCTCATCCTCTGAGCGGCTGGCAGTGCCTGATGCCATCAGGGATGAATCTAGCAGCCCCCGAAAGTCTTTGTCCATCCTCTTACAGTCCCAAAGCCACTGGTTCCAAACCACAGGGCTAGAGGGAAGGGTCCCACAGGCTCATGCAAGGATTCTGACCAGGTGAGCTTAGAGGCTGAGAAGAGATTCATTCCTAGGCCGCCAGCTCCAACAGTTTCTCTGTGGCGACGGCAGCAGCCGCAGGGCCTAACATACATTTTTAATTTTAATGAAGTTCAATTTATCTATTTTTTTAAAAATAAATTTATTTATTTATTTGGCTGTGTTGGGTCTTTGTTGCTGGGCGCAGGGTAAGCAGCGAGCGGGCGCCACTCTTCATTGTGGTGCCCGGGCGTCTCATTGGGTGGCTTCTCTTGTTGCAGAGCACGGTCTCTTGGCACGCGGGCTTCAGTAGTTGTGGCCCTCAGGCTCAGTAGTTGTGGCTCGAGGGCTCTAGAGCGCAGGCTCAGTAGTTGTGGTGCAGGGGCTTAGTAGTTGTGGCACAGGGGCTTAGTTGCTCCGCGGCATGTGGGATCTTCCCGGACCAGGGCTCGAACCCATGTCCCCTGCATTGGCAGGCGGATTCTTAACCACTGTGCCATCAGGGAAGCCCAATTTATCTATTTTTAATTTTTAAATTTTGCCTGTGCTTTTGGTTCCATACCCAAGAAGCCATTGCCAAATCCAATATCGTAACAACTTTTCCTATTTTTTTCCCTAAGATTTTTATTGTTTTAGCTCTTAGATCTTAGGTCTTTGATCTTCTTTTGAGTTTTTTGTATCTGGTGTAAGGTAAGGGTCTAACTTCGTTCTCTTGCATGTAGATATCCAGTTTTCCCAATACAATTTGTGGAAAAGACTGTCGTATTCTGATTGAATGGCCTCAGCACCCTTGTTGACAATCATTTGACCATGTGCGTAAGGGTTTATTTCCAGGCTCTTTATTTGATTCTATTTATCTATAGGCCTACTACTATAGATTTTTTTTTTTTTGACTGTGCTGTGCTGCATGCGGGATCTTAGTTCCCAGACCAGGAACTAAGTGCCCCCTGCAGTGGAAGCATGGAGTCTTAACCACTGGACTGCCAAGGATTTGATTACAGATTTAACCTCTCTACCTGTTTGAGGCCTATTCACATTTTCTATTTCTTCATAACTTAGTCTTGGTAGATTGTACATTTCTAGGAATTTTGTCCATTTCATCTACAGAATCTAATTTGTTGGTGTACAGTTGTTCATAGAACTCTCATGTAACCCTTTTTATTTCTGTTTAATTGGCAGTAATGCTTACTCTTTATGATTTTAGTTATATGAGTCATCTATATTTTTTCTTAGTCAGTTTGACTAAAGGTTTGTCTAATTTTTAAAAAAATCTTTTCAGGGAACCTACTCAGTTTTGTTTTGATTTTCTATTGTTTTTGTATTCTTTATTTGGTTTTTCTCTGCTCTAAAATTTATTATTTCCTTCCTTCTGTTAGCTCTGGGTTTAGTTTGTTCTTTTTTTTTCTAATCCGTAACTCTCCTGTCTCTAAGGGCTGAGCCCTCTGAGCATATGAGGATTTTTTTTCGCACTTCCCCATGGATATAAATCACTACATGAACATACTACCCACATATAGAGCACAATAATACTTGTTCTTGTCCTTGGGCTGGGCCCCCGTGATGGTGAGGGCAGCTTTATTCCCAATGATGGATCCAGAGAAGTGACCAGGGACCCCAGAGGAGTGGCTGTTTGTGTTGTAGATAACAGTTTGGGGAGCCTGGCCTGGGGTCTGCTGGTACCAGCTGGGGTGGTAACTGGTAGAGACTGACCCAGAGCTATGGCCACAGGTGAGGGTGACTGTCCCTCCTGGAGACACTGAAAGTGACGGCTCCTGGACCACAGTCTGAGAATCTACCCCTAAAACTGACAGGAGAGAGACAGGGCTTGTTATGGAGACAAGGTCCCCTGAGCCCCTACTTGTAGGTGCCCCCAAGGATGCATAGTCCTGGCCCCTGACCTGAGCTGTAAGTGAGGAGCCCGAGCAGAACCATCATCCAGACCATGGTGGGGACACTCCCAGGACGCCAGCTCTTCAGCCTCCTGGGCTGGAGTGTGGGGTCCTCGGGCCTTTATATGCCTCCGCGACCCATTAGGAGGAGGAGGGGCCTCATGCAAATCAGCTTCCTGTCTCTCTATGCCCAGTGTCCCCTGATGTCCCCTGGGGGAAGTCTCGAAGGAGGCAGATGCTGGGGCTTCACAGAGACCAGGGACAGCGTGGGGATGAGACACTGAGTGATGGGGGTGACGTCTTTCACCAAATGTTCTCCCCAAGACCCTGGTGACCTTGGTCCTCCATGTCTTCCCTGGAGAGTCTGAGAGCTAAAGGAGGAGATGTGGTGTCCTCACGTCCTGCCCAGAATCTAGTCCATCCCAAATCTCACCCCATTCCTGGGTCATTTCTTCCTTCCTCGGTGAAACCCCTGCTTGTCTTCTTTGGAGGAGCTTAGCAGTCACTCCTCCTCCAGTAGTGAGTCCACTGTGACATCACAGAGCCCATGTCTGGGGTGTGAGGGGACAGGGGACTCCCTTGACTCAGCCCTGGACCCTGTCCTAGCAGCAGCGGTGTGGGGACCAGGGCCGGGAGGGCCAACACGTAGAGCTGCACAGCCAGGTTTGGGATGACAGCCTCCGTTTTTGAAGAAGCATATATTATATGACATCCCTTCAATGTAACTGCCAATTTTAGGAGAAAAATTCACAATGTCACGTAGAAATTAAGATAACTCACAACATCATAGAAAACAGAGTTGAAATACATGTCACGTAACCAGAACTAAAAATAACGCTGTGTGTGAACAAGTATGTGTGAGCACCATGGGATGTTTTAAAACTCCCTTCCCTTTACATTCTGCTGTGGAGCCAAAGGACTAGGAAGGGTGGAGAAGCGATTTGGGATGTAAGGAGGATGAACAGGGAGTTCAAATTTCTTAAGTATTTGGGGAAGAGAATGTAAAAATCATGTTTAACTCACTGTTAATAAAATTATTATTTGGTATTCGTATTAGGTTTGCTGGTAAATTAGCTGTTTAATAAAATTCACATGATTTGTTTTCACATGTGTTTGAGAACCTCAACTCATAGAGGAGAAAAATATTCATACTAAATTATCTTGCTATTATACCAATGTATTGATGATAGCATAGGGAAAATAGGCAATTCATATCTATCATGTTTTTTAAAAGAGACGGATTATTAACACAAAAGAAAAACAAAGAATTAGGAACAAAAACACAAATAGTTTCAGTTTCCAAAATTCACTTAAGATGTTGAAAATAACAAATAACACATTAGTGAAAAAATGAAAAAAAACATAAATAGTGACAAAGGGCCCCTGCGTTCATCACACTTTTGCCGTGAACACACTGGGGGTCATGTTGTCACGGAGACAGTTCCCCCCTGAGGGGTCTCTTAGCCTCTGTCCAGGTATCACTGGAGGTCAAGTTTATTGAAGCAAGTTTATTTTGTTGTGTGACTGTCCGTCTGTCTTTACCTGAACGGCAGGTCTGGGCACTGACCGCATGACAGAGGAGGAGGAAATAAGAGGCCAGCGTGTTACTCAGAGCTGAGAGCCCTCATGTCCCCTTGGGGCCCAGGTGCAAGAAAGTCACCCTCCAGTGAGGACACTGCTGCCCACATGGGCAAGAGCCAGTGGAGGGTGTTCCCAGCCTGCCTGGCCCAGGACCCTGAGCTCTCAGGACCAGGCCCGCAGTGCCCGCTGCTGGACTCAGACCCACATCCTCCCCAGTTCACACATGCAGCCTCCTGGAAGGGCTTTCTGACACGGGCAGCTGGATCTTTCTGATGTCACCATTCAGGGCAGTAGAATGCGTCCCCTCTGTGTAGTTTGGGGCTGAGATATTAATTTCTCCAGGTCACTAATGACCTCCATACCCCTAAATGGAATGCTGATGTGCCAGGAATTTCAGGATTCCCTGATGTCTGAGTTTGATCTGACCTGCTCCCGGATTCATTACCAGAACATAACCACCTTGAACCAAGTGTCAGGCTTAAAATTCCCAGCGTACCCGTGGGTCATACCTGGTCATGATTCTGTCTGAGTCACCTTCCCAGGTTGATGTGCGGTTGCTGTTGTGTTTGTAGGGTCTCCAGGTAGCGTCCCAGCCCTGATTGCACGTCTCTGTTCTCATTTCTGCCTTTGCTGTGAGAATATGATGTTCTCGCGGAAAACGTGTCTTTTTCTTGATTACTTCCATGGGTCTCGTTAACTGCTGAATGATACTGACAGTATTTATTTGCGACTCTGATGTATTTAAGATATTTTTAGTCTAGTTTCATAATCTTTCTCAGTAAAATGTTTGATATAAAGATTGTGACTACAGGGCTTCCCTGGTGGCGCAGTGGTTGAGAGTCCGCCTGCCGATGCAGGGGACATGGGTTCGTGCTCTGCTCCGGGAAGATCCCACATGCCACGGAGCGGCTGGGCCCGTGAGCCATGGCCGCTGAGCCTGCGCGTCCGGAGCCTGTGCTCCGCAACGGGAGAGGTCACAGCAGTGAGAGGCCCGTGTACCACAAAAAAACCAAAAAAAGATTGTGACTATAAATGGCACTCTCATCCTTTCCAGGGCTTCCCCCTGCATTGCTGGACTTAGAAACCCTTATGTCCTGTTACCTGAACTTATTGGATCCGGGTCAAGTTCATTTGTTAAACTCCATAGATTTAATAGGGGTGGGTATATAAGGTCTGTGTCCAAAATAGTGATATTTATCCAATATCACCCCAAACAAAGGACCAGAGGGGGAAAGGTATGACAGGTCATGAAGCGAAAGAGGAGAAAGTAAGCAAGTGACGGGTCTGAAAGCCGTGTCCTTAATGGGGAGGGTCTCCCAGGACCTGGAGACGAGGAGCTCCTCAGAGTGAAAGCTCCAGGAAAGGGGGGAACCCAGCTTGCTTAGGTGTCAGGGTTCAGGGCAGGAGCACAGAGCCTGGACCAGGAGAGGGACATGCAGGGGGTTGGCAGAGGCCCCCTGGGTCTCCCAGGGCACAGATGCTGGACCTCTGCTTCCTCGTCATCCTGCCCCGTACCTGTGGTGGATCATTCGTATCTGGGCCCACAGTCGTTGTGTTTGTACTGAGAGACCAGTAAGGAATAGAGACATTTTCACTGACGCCATAAAGATGGACCAGGATGAAAGCATGAGTCTCGGGATTCAACAGCACAAGTGACAGCAGAGGCCAAAGCTGAGCTGGCGTCGGTCACAGTCAGGGTCAGACAGGGGTGTGGAGGGCAGATTTTTATCTCACTTCCCCAGAGCACAGGAGTCCCTTGTGGTGGTGGGTAGTGATTAGGTATGTGATAACCAGCCTCCTCATCAGGACGGGGCCCAGAGGTGACCAAGGAGGCCGTGCGGACAAGCCAGGAGCCAGAGAATAGCGCTGAACCCCCAACGTCACTCACCTGTGTCCTGGGTCACAAAGGTAGGGGCTCTGTCTGGGATCTCTTGTCACCGTTGCCATGATAACCCCCATGTCCCTGCTGCTCCCTGTGCAGGAGAAGGTGCTCTCGGATCTGGGCTCATCAGGAGCGTCACAGGGGGAGGGGCACAGGCATGTATTGGGGAGTCCCTGCTCCTGACGGTCCCCAGCCCCACCCCCACCCTGCAGTGTTGGAAATCCTCCAGTGGGGTAGAGAGGAGAGGAGGACACAGCCAGCACCTGTCGGCTCAAGAGAACCCACTCCCGGGAGTCCCCTGGGTCCTGACAGGTGTCAGCTGTACCCCTGACACCTCAAGTTCTCTGCTCTGACCCTCAAGGAGCAGAGTCCACGCTTTAGTGGACGGTCCACCTGCTGGGCTGGTCCCCGGGCTCTGCTGAAGATAAAACGAGGAATGACTCATTTCTTTATAGTGAGAAGAAAGGCCAGATCTACCTCTCTGGTTGCTTACACATGGATAAGCAGGCAGTATTTCAGTGCCATCATGAATTATTTTGTTTTATTTTTGTTCTAAGTTTTCAGGAAACTAAGAAGGGTTGAATTAAGAATTGGGAGTAGATCCATTACAAACCAGAATGTACTTCCAAGTACACTTTGTATATATACAATTTAATGTGAAATTTAAAAGTTGTCATGAAAAAGGTTCTGACAGGCTAAGGTTCTTGTTCCACTTTCCCATCTGCCTGTGACTCTGTTGTACCAGATTGCACAGTAATGGTCAGCCTCGTCCTTGGGCTGCAGCCGAGATGAGTAGAAGCCCTGCATTGGCTGAGGCCTCTTTGGATCCAGAGAAGTGGCTGGGGACCCTGGAGCCCTGGTCCTTAATGGAGTCTGAGTTGTAGGACAGGAGGTACCAGGGAGACCTCCCTGGCTTCTGCTGGTACCAGGTTATAACATAGCTGGCAACACTGTACCCACTGCTCAGGGTGCAGGTGAGTCTGGCTGATGCTCCCAGAGATGCAGAGAGGGAGGGAGGCTGAGTCAGCACAGGCTGGGAGACGGCACCTGCAGACACAGACACAGGGGGGAGATGGGGCAGGAGCTGGAGGAAAGATTCCAGGGGTCTGAGCCACACGGGCTGATGCAGGCTGGGGACTGAGACCTGGTCCCCGCGGCCTGGCCCTCCCTGTGCAGAGAGAGAGGAACACGAGCAGGAGAGGAGTCCAGGCCATGGTGCTCACAGCCCCCCGGTCCCCACAGTGGGGCTGGGCTGCCCCAGGCCTCCTTTTCTCCCCCAGCCTCTGCCAGAGGAGGGGCTCCCATGCAAATGGGTGTCCACCCAGGGCCCACGCAGCCCCTTCCTGAGCCCTGGTGCTGGAACTCAGCTCACAGCCCAGACTCAAGGGGATGGAGGGTGGCTTCCCCCTTGGGACCCCCTGAGAGGAAGCACCTGCTGAGACCACACAGGTCCCTGCTCAGGGGCCTCTGCCAGCCAGAGAGGACACACTGCTGAGTCCCCACCAGGGAGCACAGGCCCCGCCCCCAGGCCCAGCTCCTGAAGCGAAAGGTCCTCCCTGAGCAGCTGTGCAGGGACCCCAGGGCAGTCCCACAGCTCACCCTGCTGGTTTTATGTGGGAAAAAGAATCCCAGAAAATGTAAAGTAAAAACACCTATAAAATGCATCATTGCCTAGTAAGGTACAACATTGTCTGCATCAGATATAACATGAGCAACAGACCGATTTCCTTAGAAAATAGAAAATTTTATGGAACTGCTCCAAAGAATGACATAAGATACAGGTAGTTTCACAGGAAACATTGAACAGAACTTCAGAGATCAGATGGTTCCGACTTATTTGCTTCATATTTTTTCACAAAGTTTGAGAAAATATACAATTTCCTAGTTCTTATAGAAAACATATAACAGTGATGAAAGCACCTGACTCCTTACACAAAACTATTACAGAATAGTAACATTAAATATTGATGAAAATGTTCTAAATAAAATATGAACAGAGATTTCTTACTAGATTAATAAATTGATACTTTTACTCCCATGATACAAGTTGGGTTCCCTATTATGAAATACTTTAATATAATACCAATAATAATACAATATATTATTGTCTTAAATGATCACGAAAGAAACTTTGACCCAACCTAACAGCAATTCCTAAAAAAATCCACATAAAAATACAAACAGACAGATACCTTTATAATATGATAATACATTCTATCTCACACACACACAGATAACATAGTCCCTAAGCCAGGATTTTAGGGTGGTTAAAGATCAGGAACAGGCGAAGGTGACCCTTAGCTCCATTATTATTCAATTATTCTGCAAGTAGTAGAAAGTCAGTGAATGAAATGATGTCAATGGTGAGGACGTAGCATTGATGGGAAGGACCAGCAGTTCTTCCTAAAGATCCAAAAGGACATTTCAGCCTCAGACAGGCCAGTGCTGGTGCAGAAGTGATGGCAGAGGTCTCCCCACTGAGGGACTAGCTGCAGACTGTGACTAGTACAGGTAACAGCTGGTGACCAAGTAGAGATGGTGGAGCCAGGGGGGCAGAGGGGAGTCTGGGCCACCTGCCCAGGGTGAAGAGAGCCTTGGAAGGTGAGAAGCATAGTTTGCCTCCCACTCAGGCTGCATCCTGAGTCACGTCAATCCTCACTTTATGGGGGGTCCTCAAGGGGGAAGAGAATGAGAACATCTCTGCAGACGCAGAAAAGCGAGGACCCCAGAAGAGGCATCTGGTGTGATGGGCCCAGGGGGGCTATGGACGGGGGCACTGGGGAGAGGCTGGGGACTCACTCTGCCCCGTGCAGGACTCTGGACCCTGGAGACAAGGTCTGTGACATACAGCAGACGACTTGTCTTGAGCCAACGTCTTGCTGCTGAAACTCGGCCTCTGTTCACCAGTGACAAATAGAAACGCGGAGACAGAGTTTTGGGTGAAGTAAAAAAGAGTCGCTTTTATTGCTTTGCCAGGCAAGGAGGCCACAGCGGGCTAATGCCCTCAAGACTGTGTGACCCACCCTGGAGGGGGTAGTGAGGAGTTTTATAGTGTTCAAGGATCAGGGCATAATCAGCTCGTGGACAATTCTTGGATTGGTTGGCATCAAGGTGACGTTTCAAGCATCATCAACCTTCTGGTTCCAACCAGTCTAGGGTCTATGTGCTTGTGGTCAGCAGTTTTCATCTGGTGGGGGTCTGCTTCCTGTACAAACAACTTAGGAATGTGTGTCAGGCCTTTATCTACCTTCATCTTTCAGGGAACTGGGATTTCGGTGATTCTGCAAGAACTGGGAGTTTGGTGATTCTGCGGTGTGGCAGAATTATAGTCTAAATTGATACCAGTTCCCCAGCCCAACAGCTATTCTTTGTCTCTCCATCTTCACGTTTCCCAATCATTCACTCCTGAGTCAGCATTTTACTTCAAAAGACGTGGACACAGGGGCTTGTACACGGTTTCGGTCTCAGGACTAACCTGGAATCAGATCAGCCAACAAGAGCACCTGAGGGCCTGAAGGATGCCTGTGGTGGAGAAATAGACAGTGAAAGAGGGGTCCGTGTCAGACCTGGCGTATAAGACTGGTCCCCACGTCTGTCTATGAGCAGAGGGAGCGGGGAAAGGAAGTCAGCCTCTCAAGATTGGATAGTTCAGCCAACCAAGTATGCAGGTGGCAAATCAGCACAGGAAAGGAGGCTCAGCATCGTTTCTCATCAGGGAATGTGTATTACAGCAACAATGAGATGCCCCTACGTATCTATGGGCGTGGCTAAAATGAAATTCTAGTAAGTGAAAAAAATACCCGACGGGTAATTTCCCATGGTGATGTTGGTATGAAAATAAACAAATACTGAATCCATTTCCCTCCATGGGTCGTACATCTACACTGGTGAATTGTTTGAAACAAAATAGGAGTCAGAATGTGAAACTGCAGTAACACAGATTGAAAGATGCACGTTCAGTGAGCATCTTTTTGACAGTTGGCTAGAGCCACGCTGTGGGTCACTGCATCATGACGTTTATACACTGATTATTGAAGGAAAATCACTTCAAAAAGGGTGAAACGGCCACGCAAACTCTCTCACCTTTAAATTCAACACAAGGGAAGAGTCTGGAATTACTAAGCTGGAAAACTTTTAAAAGGAGTGTAACATTTCAAGCACATTTTATGGTACCGAGAAATTTTATAAAACTTTATTCTTCTCCCGTTCTAAGGTTTTTGGCACAGTTTATTTTGAAATTAACATCATGATTCAGAAAGCTCTCATAAGGGACAAGGAGACTTATTTTGGGATCCAGAGTGATGCAATGTCCAAAAAAAGCCTCTTAAAAATCCTTCTAATATTTCTTTACAAGAAATACATACATTTCCAACTGGGGTGAACCATCAGAATTCTGTTACCAACATGGATACTTTGCTGGACTCTGAAAAAATGAAGGAATACAACACTTAAAAAAATGTCTGAGTGCCCATCTACAGAGGTCCCAAGGCTACATCCATGTTTGACCCATTGATGCCATTTTATTTTCAAAGCCACACATTCACACCACGCAGTCTCTACATTCAGGTTCATTGCTGGTTCCTGCCGCGCTGACACTGATCCCTGGTGAAATCTCACTCTTGCAGTAGAGACATGTCAAACGCCTTATGTTTGCAGTTGGCCTTCTCATTTGGAGGCTGAAAGCACAGCCTGGGGGCCAGGATGAGCACGGGGTTACTCTCTGTCTCTCTCTGTCTCTGTCTCTGTCTCTCTGTCTCTCTGTCTCTCTCTCTCTACACACACACACACACACACACACACACACACACATCTTTCCTAGGAAATGTGTGGTACCATGGATTGCCCTCTGGATGGGTTTCACCTTCTGTTCCATTGCTCTTTACTATTGGAAACATGTCCTGAATTCTGCATGTAAGTGACTGTCATTTTTCAATTATCAGTTTTGGTATAAATTTTAGTATGTTCGTTTAAACTTTCTAGAGTTGTCACATTTTCCATAGACAGTAGAGAGTTCTAGTGTGGCACCAGTCTACATCAGAAATGTTCTGTTGATCTTACCAGTAAAGCTATTAACTACCTCAATAAACGTGTCAAAGCTTGGAAACGAGGGGCCCAGGGTTTTTGTCCCATTCGCCATCTGTCTCTGTCACGGTGCTCAGCACCACTTGTATACACCTGACAGTAAGAGTCAGCCTCGTCCTCGGGCTGCAGCGCAGAGATGAGCAGGAGCCCTGCATTGGCCGAGGCATCTTTGGACCCAGAGAAGCATCTGGGGACCCTGGTGCTTATCAGAGTCTAACCTGAACCTCAGGAGGTACCTCAGGGGAGGGCTCCCTGGCTTCTGCAGTTACCAGTATATGCCTTTACCACCTACACTGATGTCACTCTCAGGGTGCAGGTGTGTCTGGCTGATGCTCCCAGAGATGCAGAGAGGGAGGGCAGCTGAGTCAGCACAGGCTGGAAGAGGCACCCTGCAGACACAGACACATCAGATGAGGAGAAGGGACAGGAGGCAGCTACTCGGGGACCTGAGCCAGAAGGAATTCCTCAGGCTGGGATGGGCCCTGATCTCTGAGGCCTGTCTTACCTGTGCAGAGAGAGGGGAGCATGAGGAGGGCAGGGGTCCAGGCCATGGTGCTCACAGCCGCTGCTCACGACACAGAGCTGGGGCTGGGCTGCCCCACTCCTCTCTTATGCCTCCCCGCTGGCGCCACAGAGGAGGGGCTGTCACGCAAATGTGTCCCCACCCACTGCCTCTCCCCCATGACACCTGACAGGTCTGGGGCCCTTGGACCCAGGGAACCTGCCTGATGTACTAGTTTCCCCCATGAGTCGGGGCGGGGAGGAGGCAGCTTCCAGGACCACACACGGGCCACGTGCAGGGGACTCGGCCAGGCCCAGAGAGGACACAGCTGCCCCCTCCCCAAAGGAAGCAGAGCTGGGCCTCCGGCAGAGGAGGTCTGCCCAGCTGGGCGCCCCTGTCCTGCCCGATCCACCAGAGATGGCCGCACAGCGCCCCCTGCTGGTCCCAGGGCCAACCTCTCCTCCTCTCGCTCTGGTCCACAATCTCACGGTCACCTGTGTCCCTGACCCCTGCGTTTCCCACACGTGACTCCTCCTTACGGGGCACGAGGCAGGTGTGGTCCTGGTGTAGCCTCACTGATTCGGGTCCCTTCTCCGCGGGCGGCGGTCTAGCGGGAGGCACACGCGACATCCTGATCCAGGAGGGCATGGGAACAGCTGCGGAGCTGAGGACTGGACTCAGAGAACAGGGAGCACAGCGGATCTGCCCACACGGGGGCTCAGAGGAGGCGGGCTGGCCCTGGTGCTGTGAGCAGGAGCTCCAGGGGACAAGGACGCTCACAGAGGAGGACACAGAAGGAGGGGACGCTGGTCCTTCCAGAGCAAGTCAGGGGGAAGACTGCACACACCCTGGGGCGCAGGGCTGGGGATGGAGCAGGGCCTGGGCACCCAGCAGGGACCCCCTCGGGCCGTCCTGCCACCTCCCCGTGTGCTGGGAGATCTTTAATCCCGGCGGTGCTGGTCCTCAGTGGGGCCAGATAGAGATCGAGCTCTGAGTAAAACTCTAGAACAGAACTTGGGACAGAGAGACCCAGCCAGGGGACATTTGGGGAGACTGGACGAACAGGACACAGAGGAAACAGGAAGGGGTGACATGGCATGTGGCCTAAGGAGGGACACAGGGCGGTGACCAGCTGACCCCAGGCCGTGGGACAGGAACGGGTGGTCCAGATGTCTGGTGGATGCCCGACTGACACAGGTGAGGGCAGCTGCAAGGGCAGGGGTTGGGACTAGGGGGTGGGTGTGTGTACATTTGTCACATTTAGACCCATGGTAGGAAAGCCTGGAAACATGTTAGTAAAACTCAGGACAAGGGACTCATGTCCTCCGCTAGAGGAAGGACACAGGGGCTGTAAGTCACCACCCGATGAGGGACTTAGCTGCATCATTCATTCATCCAGCCAGCCAGCCATTCATTCTCTAGAGGATATTTAAGGACTGTCTCCCGTGTACCAGACACAGGGGGAGGATGGGGATCGAGGGCAGGGGCCGGGTCCCTGGAGCGGGGGAGCCAGGCCAGCAGGGGTGAAGGTGATCCCGGAGGACACGCTAGGGTCTGAACCCCGGGTCCCCGCAAAGACCCTGAGATGTCAGAGTTTTAAGGAAGCACAGGTCAGAGACTCCAAGATCTCCCAATGTTCATGACGCCTGGAGTACATCACCCCACAGGACAGGCCACATCCCCGAGTGTCCGGGGACATATGATGGGGTTGCTTTGAACGCGCAGATCAACTGGGCAGGATTGATCGACACCTTCACAGTAAGAAGTCATCCAATCTATGAACACGGGTCTCCTTTCCCTTATCTTCATCTGCTTTAATTTTTCTCTGCAAAAAGAAAAATTGCAAGGGCCCCAGACCCTGTCAGGGGTCATGGGGGAGCGGCAGTGGGTGGGGACACATTTGCGTGACAGCCCCTCCTCTGTGGCGCCAGTGGGGAGGCATAAGAGAGGAGTGGGGCAGCCCAGCCCCAGCTCTGTGTCGTGAGCAGCGGCTGTGAGCACCATGGCCTGGACCCCTGCTCTCCTCATGCTCCTCTCTCTGCACAGGTAAGACAGGCCTCAGAGACCAGGGCCCATCCCAGCCTGAGGAACTCCTTCTGGCTCAGTTTGTAAGCTTCTCACCTACTCGGCTAATCCTAGTCCTAAGTATTTTATTCTTTTTGATGCCCTCATGAATGGCATTTTTTTAAATATCCTTTTGCTTCTTCATTTTTAGTAACTAGAAAACCAAGAAATTTTTGTAGGTCATTACTCCTCATAACACTGTGGAAGATCCTAGTTAGAGCCCGGTATGGGGTTGTGATAAGAGTTGTTTTTCCTGTTCGTAAGGCAGGTAACAAGCAATGGAGCAGGTGGGAATATTGAGGTGGGGTCTGCCGTCTGTAGACAGTAAGATGAGCCACACAAAAGGGCGGCCCTGGTGTGACCATCTAAGGAACTGCAATGGCCCAGCGCTGTCTCCACTAATTATGGGGGAAAGGAAAAGCATAAACACTTTTTCTTTTCAGTTTGAGAAAAACATCATGAATGTATCAAGAACTTATGTAGGGATTTGTGAAACATACATGGTAAGAGCACCCGTTATCCTCCGATTGGTGCCTGATGGTGATAAGTTGTGGAAACGCCACAAATCAGGAGCAGCCAATGTGACTTTTAGCTCCATTGTTATTCAGCACCGTTCAGCAAGTGTTAGACACCGCAATTAAACAGGAAGAATCAATGGTTGGATCACTGAGGGGCATGGAGAGGTAGTTGTTCCAAAAGACCCAAATGTGTGATGCACCTTAGATGCTCTGGTGTCAGTGCAAAAGTGTGCGAAGAAATCTCCCCTGTGAGCAAAGCACAGCCGTTCATCCTGAGGGCTGATGAGAGGGGGTCATAGCCCTAGAAACTCCTGGGAATTGGCAGATGACCCCAATGATGGAGGCTCAGGGTTCCCGAGTCAGAGTTCAGGTCGGAGATGACCTCCACCAACCCCCCACCTCAGCCCCTGAGCTTCAGGGCAAAGAATGCTGCATCCCCAGCGATGGGCACATGGCCTTTCTGTTTCCTTTGAGACCCTCTCCTAGGAATGGGCTGCTGAAGGGACTTTGAGGACAGAGGGGAAAGAGGAGGCTCCACACCCCAGCAGGCCCCCAGGGATGAACGTGGACCCAGGGCGGCAGCAGAAGCAGCAACAGAAGCTCCAGCCAGAGCCTGAGCAGGAAGCTGCTGGTGGCCCCACCTCCCGCAGATGAGAAAGGAGTCCTGGTCTCGGTTACTGCTCACCTGGAGCTCTGGGTGAGCCTGAGAGGCTGTCACAGGAAAGGCGGGAGAAGCAGCCTGGTATCAGCTCAGCCCAGTGATGGCTAAGGAGGCCAAATGCCAGACTTGGGACCAGGGAACTGATCAGGGACCACTGTCTGTCCCCCACTAGCATCAGAGATGAGGAGCTTGGGGCCCAATCCTGGGAGCTGCTGGTCCCAGGATACGTACTGGACAGTCTGATGTGTCCTGATTCGGACACAGCTGGACTCTGGCCCCTGGTTCTGACCTAACCCATCATGGACTCTGTCCCCAGGGCACCTTACCCTGGCATCCAGGGATTCTTCTCAATTTGAGAAAAATTGGACAGTTTTGCTGCCTAGGAAAAGCCTGGGCGGCAGAGGGGGCGGGGTACAGAATTAAGATGTAAACAGATTTTCTGGACCAAGTTCCCTGGTGTGGGTCTCAGACCCCAGTTTTAGGCCAAACAAACAACGGAAGCAGCTGACTTGGTAGAGGATGGCTCTGCCCCGGGAGCCCCAGTGCTGGGGGCAGCAGGTTTTTGTCTCACTTCCCCCCTGCCTTGCACACTGTGTGACCATCCAGGCTGTCATCATAAGACTGGCAGTAATAATCAGCCTCGTCCTCAGCCTGGAGCCCAGTGATGGTCAGGGAGCCCGAGTTGCCAGACTTGGAGCCAGAGAAGCGATCCAGGACCCCCGAGGGTCGTTTGCTATTGTCATAGATCAGGAGTCTGGGGGCCGTTCCTGGGACCTGCTGGTACCAGCTCACATAATTGCTCCCGATGTTGCTGCTGCTTCCAGTGCAAGAGATGGTGACCCTCTGGCCCAGGGCCCCAGACGCAGAGCGCGGCTGAGTCAGCACAGCCTGGGCCCAGGATCCTGCAAGTGGAAGAGACAGAGATGGTGATTCTGGGGTCCAGACACAAGAGCAGGAAGCAGGGCCCATGGTCTTCCCGGGGTCCCTTCCCCTGTCCCCGCATCCAGTCACCTGTGCAGTGAGCGACCAGGGTGAGGAGCAGAGGGGACCAGGCCATGGTGGACATGGTAACGGGGTCCTGCCTTCTGTGTCCCCACAGCTGAAGCAGAGCGTCCCCAAGTCTCTCCTTCCCCTCTTCATACTCTGAGAGAGGGAGGGTCCATTCATGCAAATGACACCCCCCCCACCAGCTCTCTGGTCCCTCCCTGGGCCCTGGGTCAGGTCCCCGTGCTGAGCGTGGCCAGGGGGTGGGCAGGGGCGGGGCTGGGTGGGGCCCAGGGGTGGGAGGTCACAGCAGGCAGCCCTGAGCAGAGACCACCAGGCAGTGCTGGGGGGCTGGTCCCAGCTCTCATCCCCCCCAGACCCTCAGGAATGGCCCCCGCGCGGCCCCTGGTGTCCAGGCCCTGAAACACACACCATGTGCCCTGGTGACCAGAGCCCCTCAGGGTCAGCTCCTGCCCCCTGCTCTGTGCACTGTCCCCTCCTTAGGGCCATTCCAGGTGCCCCTTCAGTGTCCCCCGTGACCTCAGAGCCATCTGTGGGCTCCCCTCAGACCCCTCAGGGTGAGTCTGTCCACAGCGCCCTTGGCTGCCCAGGGGTCAGGATTGAGGGGGCGTCTGTGACCCAAATTCCTCTTAGATCAGGATCAAGTGAGAGCAGTGCTGGCCCTGTGGAGGCCCGTCCCCTTCTGTGCAGGACAGCGGGTCCTCTCCTCTGTGTGACTTGTCCCTGGTGGCCAGAGCCCCCCTTCCTCTGTGTGTCCCCTCAGCCCTGAGGAGGAGGGAGCTCCTCTCTGTGGAGGGGGTGAGGGTGTGGGGAGAAGCCTGGGGGTGACCCTGAATTCCTAAACGCCTCAGTCTTTATTGTGTGTGAAGCTCTCCACACACGAGACCCACCGTCCCCCGTGTCGTGTCTTACGAAGTGACTCCCTCCTGGGAATCTCTCTTGCAGGCACACGTCACAGGCTGCAGTGAACAGGGCCTAGTGATGTTCTTGGCAGTTTTTATTGAGACTCTGAAGGGCTTTGAGCAGCATCTGTTCCCAGGGAGCCTGATACGTGGGGCTGTTAGGATCAACAGAGCCCCAATAGTGGGTTTGAAAAGACATAGTTAGGGGAGTGTTTGGTTGGAAGAGAACAGCCTGACTGAAGTTTGCCCAGCACTGCGTGTGTGTGTTACACAGATGGTGTGTGACTGTGAGATTTTCAATTTACCAAAATGCGTTGCCAAAATGTAAGGTCATTACTTAAAATTAGTGCAAGATTTTTTTTTTTTTTTTTTTTTTTTTGCTGTACGCGGGCCTCTCACTGCTGTGGTCTCTCCCATTGCGGAGCACAGGCTCCGGACGTGCAGGCTCAGCGGCCATGGCTCACGGGCCTAGCCGCTTCACGGCATGTGGGACTGGGGCATGAACCCATGTCCCCTCAATCGGCAGGCGGACTCAACCACTGCACCACCAGGGAAGCCCTAGTGCATGAATTTAACTGAAGGAAAACCTATGTTCTATTTTAATTTTGCATTGACAAGTGTAACATTTCTGAAATACTATATTTATCTTTGTAAATACTGTATTTTTATCAAGGACATTTTAATAAAATGACACAACAGGTATCCTATGAAATTTTATTTATTATCAAGTGAAAAAGGAGTCTGAGTGAGGCAGGGCCAGAACCAACCTCTCTCTGCCACTCATAACATCTCCACTGGAAGATTTTTTTTTTTTTTTTTTTTTTGGCTGCATTGGGTCTTCGTTGTTGGGTCTTCATTGCTGCGCGTGGGCTTTCTCTAGTTGTGGCGAGCGGGGGCTCGCATACTCTTCATTGCGGTGCACGGGCTTCTCATTGCGGTGGCTTCTCTTGTTGCGGAACATGGGCTCTAGGCACGTGGGCCTCAGTAGTTGTGGCCCGTGGGCTCAGTAGTTGTGGCTCACAGGCTCTAAAGCACAGGCTCAATAGTTGTGGCGCACGGGCTCAGTTGCTCCACGGCATGTGGGATCTACCAAGAACAGGACTCAAACCCGTGTCCCCTGCATTGGCAGGCAGATTCTCAACCACTGCACCACCAGGGAAGTCCCCACTTGGAGATTTTTATCTCTGAGCATGGAAGTTTTGTCTGTGAAAACATGAGCCGGCTGAGGTATCAGAGCAATGGGTCAGTCTCAGATTTGAGGGGAGGAAAAGCATATGACAGGGTCAGATTTGTCATTCTCAGGAAATTCAGAAGTGACAACAGAAGGTCACCCTGAGTTAGACGTGGTCCAGGCAGAGCAGCAGTGACTGTCTCAGGGGGAGGGCACAGGGGAGCTTTTAGTCTCACTTCCCTGTGGGTCTGGAGCACAGTGTAAGTACCAGTGTTGCCGTGAACTGTAGCACAGTAATAGTCAGCCTCGTCCTCGGGCTGCAGCGCAGAGATGAGCAGGAGCCCTGCATTGGCCGAGGCGTCTTTGGATCCAGAGAAGCGGCTGGGGACCCCAGAGCCCTGGTACTTATCAGAGTCTGACTTGAACCTCAGGAGGTACCGGGGAGAGCTCCCTGGCTTCTGCTGGTACCAGAATATGTGGTAGCCGCCAACAATGTACCCACTGCTCAGGGTGCAGGTGAGTCTGGCTGATGCTCCAGGAGATGCAGAGAGGGAGGGAGGCTGAGTCAGCACAGGCTGGGAGAGGCACCCTGCAGACACAGACACATCAGATGAGGAGAAGGGACAGGAGGCAGCTACTTGGGGACCTGAGCCAGAAGGAATTCCTCAGGCTGGGATGGGCCCTGGTCTCTGAGGCCTATCTTACCTGTGCAGAGAGAGAGGAACACGAGCAGGAGAGGAGTCCAGGCCATGGTGCTCACAGCCCCCTGGTCCCCACAGTGGGGCTGGGCTGCCCCAGGCCTCCTTTTCTCCCCTAGCCTCTGCCAGAGGAGGGGCTCCCATGCAAATGGGTGTCTACCCAGGGCCCACCCAGCCCCTCCATGAGCCCTGGTGCTGGAGCTCAACTCACAGCCCAGACTCAAGGGGATGGAGGGCAGCTTCCCCCTTGGGACCCCCTGAGAGGAAGCACCTGCTGAGACCACGCAGGTCCCTGCTCAGGGGCCTCTGCCAGCCAGAGAGGACACACTCCTGAGTCCTCAACAGGGAGCACAGGCCCCGCCCCCAGGCCCAGCTCCTGGAGTGAAAGGTCCTCCCTGAGCTGTGAGGGACCCCAGGGCAGTCCCACAGTGCCGCCAGCTGTAACATGTGGAAAATGGAAAAAATAACACATAACTGGTAGGAAAGAAGAGATTAAAATGCATGCTTTTCAATGAAGATACAACATTGGCTCTATTTGAGAAAATACGTAAATGCACTACTTTCCAAAGTAAAAAAATTATTATTGAATTTCTGCTGAAAGATATGATATATACATTTTATCGGGAATAGCTAAGAAATCTTCAGCAATCATATGGTTCCAATAGATTTGCTTTGTGTATTTATTACAAAACATTGAAAAAGATGTAAAATTTCTTAGTTCTTTTGAGATAGCAGTTAAAACAGTTATACATACAGCACATAAATTGAACACCAAAGAGGAACACTGACAAACCACTATCAATGAATATCGATCCAAATGTTCCAAAAAAAATGTCAACGAAGAAATATTTATACTGGTTTAGTAAATCGATACTGAATCTAAAAGTCATTTTTTCAAATATACAACTTGTGTTTTATATTAAGACATTAAAAAATAAATTTAACACCAATAATAGCAAATCCACATAAAATAGAATCAAACAACACATTTGTAATATGCTAATACACACTCTTCACACATGCTTAAGTGCACACAGGTTACCCTATGGGGCCTCTGCCCCCCACGCTTGTCTCACCGTCGGCACAGACGCTCCCAGGAGCCCCGCTCCTCCTTGGAGACACCTTCTGACTCCTCACCTTCTAACAGCCCCTCCCTGACCCAGACGTGGCAAAGACTCCACAGAGGACTCGGAGGAGGTGACCCGAATCTGAACCCTGTGGTCAGGGAGGCCACCAGGAGCTCCTGGGTGACCGGGCCTCACAGGAAGGAGGGTCCCACATCAGGGAGGACAGTTTGCCCAGCGCTCTGGAGCCCTGAGTCGTTTCCCCGCTGTCTGGCCCAGCCCCCTCTCTGGGACTCTGCACTGCGCCCCCTGCTGGCCACAGGCACCTCCTCCAGCCACTGGGATGTCCCAGCCCCCTTGCAGAGTGTCCCATTGTACAGCAGGCTTTGCTGATGTTACTCCCAGGAGAGTCGGGTGACGGGGCCTATCCAGGTCCACCCTGGAGACAGGAATACTCTCACCCTGGGACTCTCATCTCCATGGAAACTGACCATATTTCCAAAATGTGCATCTCTGTGAACTGTAGCCCCACAGCCCAGCCCTGCCTGCTGTGCAAACATGGCACGTGTGTATGAAAGGACAGTGACAGGGAGCAGCAGGCCACACACATGGTGACGTGTCCTGTGTGCAGGTTGGGTTGTGCTCAGGGGTGGGGACAAAGGAGCCTGAACAAAGCTGTAATGGGTCAGCAGGAATGTGAGGGAGGAGTCAGGTGATCCCCCTGCAGAGACAGGCAGAGCCCTCGGGCCAGAGGGCATGTGCCAAGGTCAGAAGAAGGGAGAGGGTGGCTCCTGGTGAGGTTGGTGAACGCTCACTCGAGGTCAGGGAAGTGGACCCTCTGAGCTTGTGACTCCAGCCCCTTCAAATGGAACAGAAAGAAAAGTCAGGGAAAAGATTATCCCCTTAATTAAACCCTGAAATCCTGTTTTTGCTAAGTCTTAGTGCATGTGAAGATGCATATGTTTATACAGCCTCAGCTCCATTCACTGACATTATTACTTTTAATAACCGGCATTGCACCCATCAGTGTCCGTGGGAACCCAGCCCGGTCTTGTCCGGGGACAGTAACTGGTGCTCTGTGAGCCCCACGTGCCCGGTGAAGCCGGGAGCTCAGGGCTCGGGGCTCACCGCCCACCTGGCAGGAAGCACCGGGTGAGGAGCCGGCCTGCCGTCCCAGGCTGAGCAGGAATAATCAGCCTTGGCCTCGGCCTGGAGCCCAGAGATGCTCAGGGAGGCCCCGCCGCCTGACCTGGAGCCCAAGAACCTCTCTGAGACCCTGGGCGCCGGTTGTGACTCCTGCGGGTCAGGACTTTGGGGACCCAGCCAGGTTGTTGCTGCACAAGCTGCCGCCTCGCTGCCAACGTTGTTGCTGTTTCCAGGGCAGGAGAGTGTGGCCATCTGTCCCGGGGACGCGGTCGCTGTGAGGGGACAGAGAGGAGGCTGAGAGCAGGACCCTGCTCCCTGTGCAGGAGAGAGGGCTGAGGAGCAGAGCTGGAGGTCCCCGGCCCACCCCCAGGTGACGTCGTCCCCCCATGTGGGGAGAGAGGAGGTGAGCAGGAGGGGCGCCCAGGTCACGGTGAAGCCTCAGACACGGAGCCCTCAGCGCTGGTGTAGGGACCGTGCTCCCCGAAGTCCCTTTCTATCCCCCAGATCCACATGCGGCAGAAGCACATCTGCACATAGACCTGCTGTCTGTGCTCCTGGCCTCCCTGCCCTGGGTGCCCACAGGGAGAAGGAGGGACCGGGGGGAGGTGCCTGGCTCCTGGTGACCCCTGGGTCCTGGCAGGTCAGCGTGGCCCAGTGAGCACACGGGTGGCCGGACCCCCTGGAGTCCTGAGCAGTTTTCCAGTGGGGAGGGGCCATCTCAGGATTGTCCCACACTGTCCCTCATGGCCTCAGAGCCCCTTTTTCAGTCCTGTTGTGTTGTGGTCGTTGCTTTTCTAAAGTACCGACAGGATCTCTTTCGACTCCCTTCCTTTGATAGGTGAGTTTAGGAAATTGGGGTGAGATGGGTGAGACTCAGAGTTTGACCCCTGGGAGGAAGCAGGAGGAAGAAGTGACCGGAACCCACAGTGACCTGTGAGCAGAAACCCTGCCCAGCACAGAGAGGACACACTGCTGAGTCCCCATCACACACACAGGCCCCAACGCCCCAGACCTGGGAGTTTGGGGGGGTCACACAGCAGGGGGTGCCCATTTTGCAGACACTGGGGAGACCAACAGCGCCCCCTGCTGCTCCTGGTCAAAGTCCAGCTCTGGGTGGAAGTGATGCTGGGGCCCTGGGCTGATGGCTGGTCACTGTCAGTCCATGAACATCCACGACCACGCCCTGTACTGTGAGCACAGTTAGTGATAGACACTAATTGTTCAGTTTCTCAGAAAGCAACACTTTCCAAAATGAAACACACACATATTTAAAAATCTACCAATGTAGTCATCAGTAAAATGTAAAAGAACTTTAATATTACATTACAAAATATAGAACTATATATAAAATTACATATAAAACTATGTCAGCTTTAATTAAGTGATGCTCAAAATCAGAAAAGCTAAAAAGTGTGGGAAAAGGCTATAAAAGAGCAGGAACTGTCTCTAGGACACCATCGAACATGGAATTTTTTTTTTTTTTTTTTGCTGTACGTGGGCCTCTCACTGTTGTGGCCTCCCCTGTTGCGGAGCACAGGCTCCGGACGCGCAGGCTCAGCGGCCATGGCTCACGGGCCCAGCCACTCCGCGGCATGTGGGATCTTCCCGGACCGGGGCACGAACCCGCGTCCCCTGTATCGGCAGGCGGACTCTCAACCACTGCGCCACCAGGGAAGCCCAGAACATGGAATTTTTTAAATGCTTATTTTCCATCATTAGCTTCACGATGCAATGACTGTAAGCATGTGGTATATGAACAGATCAGCAAATGTGCTATGGATCTAGCTGTTGCACAGATATGAAAAAATCATAAATATTAATTTATTCTGCATCATCAAATTAATGAAGTTGGGTATGTCTGTTAATTCTCTTTGGACAAGAATAGTCGTGCTGGTCATACTGGGGTCTCTCAGTGTCATTGTTGGTTGATATGATTGGGAGCTGGGCCCCCTCCCCATCTATAGTCAGAGAGGGGTCCCCTTGGAGAGATGGACACACCTGGGAGAGACTGGAGGAGGCATGTGGCCACGAACCACTGGACAGGAGATGGGGCCCCAGAGCCTCACTCCCCACGGGGTGCTGACCATTTCCACCCTCTCTCTGCCTCTCCTGCCTCTAAGGGCTGAGCCCTCTGAGCACATGAGTCGGTTTTGGTAGCACTTCCCCATTGGTTTATATCACTGTGCAATAGTAATTACCACCACCCACATAGAGATTACAGTAATAGTCAGCCTCGTCCTCAGGCTGGGCCCCTGTGATGGTGAGGGCGCCTTTGTTCCCAATGATGGATCCAGAGAAGCGACCAGGGACCCCAGAGGGGCGGCTGTTTGTGTTGTAGATAACAGTTTTGGGAGCCTGGCCTGGGGTCTGCTGGTACCAGGTGGGATAGTAACCAGTAGTGACTGACCCAGAGCTAAGGCCACAGGTGAGAGTGATCGTCCCTCCTGAAGACACTGACACTGACGGCTCCTGGACGGCAGTCTGAGAATCCACCCCTAAAACCGACAGGAGAGAGACAGGGCTTGTTATGGAGACAGTATCCCCTGAGGCCCTGCTTGTAGGTGCCCCCAAGGATGCAGAGTCCCAGCGCCTGACCTAAGCCATAAGTGAGGAGCCCGAGCAGAAGCGCTGTCCAGGCCATGGTGGGGACACTCCAAGGACACGGCCTCCTCAGCCTCCTGGGCTGGAGTGTGGGGGCCTTGGGCCTTTTCACACCTCCCAGACCTGTTAGGAGGAGGAGGGGCCTCATGCAAATCAGCTTCCTGCCTCTCTGTGACCAGCGTCACCTGATGTCCCCTGGGGGAGATCTTGAAGGAGGCAGATGCTGGGGCTTCACAGAGACCGGGGACAGCACAGGGATGAGACACTGAGTGATGAGCTTGACATCCTTCCCCTAATCAGCTCCCCCACGTCCTACGTTTCTCAAACCTGAATTCTTCTCTGCAGAGCCTGAAGGCTGAGTTATAAATTGATGTGCTCTCCACCTCCTGGCCCCAGGGATCTAGTTCATCCCAAACGTCACATTCATCCCTTGACTGTGACCCTCGCTCCCTCCCCAGTGGAATCACTTCTTGCTCCTTGTAGAGTATCAGTGAGCACTGCTTCCTCCAGCAGGAAACCCAGTGCAGACCCGCAGAGTCCTGTGTGGTCTGTGGAGGGACCGGGGTCTCCGCCGACACAGTCTTTGACACCATTGCTGGTCACAACAGTCCAGTGCCTCCAGGCTGGGCATGCTGACACCCAGACCAGCACCAGACGTGGGGGGCAGCTCCCCTTTTCTCTGAGAAGCCATCAAGGAACTAGGGTGGCTTCAATGTACCTGCAGTTTTTTAGAAGAAAAGTAATAATACAACCATTAAAGTTTGAGATTCTTCCAAAACATCAGATAAAAATAGGAAAACATATGACTCATAATCAGAAATTAAAATTATACTGTATCTGAACACGTTGGTGTGAACATCATGGAGCATTTTTTATCTGAATTTCCCTAAACGGTCTGATATGGAGCAGAAGGGCTGGTAAGAGCAGGCGAGGGGGGTTGGGATGAAAGAGGAGTGTGGGAAGAGAAAAATTCTCCAGTTAAGTTTTGAAGTACGGCCACAAAATTCTTGTTCTCACAGTGTGATATGAAATGTGATTTCATATTCATTTCAGAGTTGCTGCTACAGTGTCTGTTTCACACAATGTGTGTGGTAATTGTGTTCCTTTCTCATTATCTGTGTCTGAGGCCTCAAATCCTGTCAGACAGAGATCCACACTAGATGCTTTGATGCCTATTAAACAAAGTTCCTCTGCTACAGTGGGAAAGATATGTAATTTTGTGTGCATCAGATTTGAAGATGAGGAGGATTTAACACGTAAGAGAAAAAGGGAGAATTAGAAGGAATAATTGCACAGTGATTGTTCTCAGATATTTCAGGATCACCTGACAGGTGAGTTTGCCCCTACCGGGGGTCTGGGGTCATTACGGGTCCACCTTCACCTTAAGACATGTCAAAGGTGTAAGGTTGTGAGTATCAAAGTGGCTCAGACCTCATCCTAATTCTCCGTGGTTCTCTTACAGTTTGACGTTGTCACTGTGGTGGTGGTTGTAGATTCTCCTGTTGGGTCCCCTCAGCCCACCTGGCACAGGCCTTTTTTTTTTTTAAATGGCTAACATGTGCCAAGTTTTGGAATGCAGCCTACCATATTACCCATCCCTAGCACTCAATGAGTATTAGCTTTTAATGTTATGAGAATAATGAAGTGTTTGTTATTAATAAATACTAGCTGTCAATATTATGTGAATGCTGAAGTGTTTTACTGCAGCCAGACCCCAGCGATTGTGAGAGGCTAGGCTGTGTTGCTGGGGGGAGTATACCAGTTTTTCTTCTGGGTCTGGGGGCTTTCTGTTCCTAGTGAACGTAGTCAGTCACCTGGGACACTTACTTCTCCAAGGGGATGGGTGGGGTCTGGAGATGTGGCTGGGTGAGCATGGTAACTCTTTCTCTCACCAAGTGTGTGCAGAGGTGGAGGGCTACCAGCTACTCCAATTTGACGTGACTGCTCTTCACCCTACTGGGAGTGTGTCTGCCTATGGATTTCTATATTTCTGTCATTGTAGGGCGGCACAGGCCTTTTGATGCCTGTCTTTGCCATGGAGTAGAATTCCAGGGGTTGGGTATCTAATATCTAGGTCCAAAAGAACAAATATTTTTCCACCTTCCTCCCAAAGAACCAGAGCGGGGTGATCTGTGGACCTTTGGGGATTAAACTGGGAGAAGTGAGCACATGATGGGGTTGCTTTGAACGCGCAGATCAATTGGGCAGGATTGATCAACACCTTCACAGGATGAAGTCCTCCAATCCATGAACAGGTCTCCTTTCACTTATTTACATCTGCTTTAATTTTTCTCAGCAATGTTTTGTAGTTTTCAGTTTGTAAGCCTCTCACCTACTCGGCTAATCCTAGTCCTAAGTATTTTATTCTTTTTGATGCCCTCATGAATGGAATTTTTTAAAATATCCTTTGTGCTTCTTCATTTTTAGTAACTAGAAAGCCAACAGCTTTTTATAGGGCATTACTCCTCTTAATCCTGTGAGAGACCCTAGATAGAGTCCGGTTAGGGTTTGTGATAAGTGTTTCTTCTCCTTTTTGTAGGGCAGGTAACAAACAATGGAGAGGTGGGAATATTGAGGTGGGGTCTGCCGCCCGTGGACAGTAAGATGAGCCACACAAAGGGGCGACCCTGGACGTGTGACCATCTAAGGAACTGAAATGGCCCAGCGCTGCCTCCACTAATTATGGGGGAAAGGAAAAGCATAAAACACTTTTTCTTTTCAGTTTGAGAAAAACATCATGAATGTATCAAAAACTTATGTAGTGATTTGTGAAACATACATGGTAAGAGCACCCACTATCCTCCGATTGGTGCCTGATGGTGATAAGTTGTGGAAACGCCACAAATCAGGAGCAGCCAATGTGACTTTTAGCTCCATTGTTATTCAGCACCGTTCAGCAAGTGTTAGACACCGCAATTAAACAGGAAGAATCAATGGTTGGATCACTGAGGGGCATGGAGAGGTAGTTGTTCCAAAAGACCCAAATGTGTGATGCACCTTAGATGCTCTGGTGTCAGTGCAAAAGTGTGCAAAGAAATCTCCCCTGTGAGCAAAGCACAGCCGTTCATCCTGAGGGCTGATGAGAGGGGGTCATAGCCCTAGAAACTCCTGGGAATTGGCAGATGACCCCAATGATGGAGGCTCAGGGTTCCCGAGTCAGAGTTCAGGTCGGAGATGACCTCCACCGACCCCCCACCTCAGCCCCTGAGCTTCAGGGCAAAGAATGCTGCATCCCCAGCGATGGGCACATGGTCTTTCTGTTTCCTTTGAGACCCTCTCCTAGGAATGGGCTGCTGAAGGGACTTTGAGGACAGAGGGGAAAGAGGAGGCTCCACACCCCAGCAGGCCCCCAGGGATGAACGTGGACCCAGGGCGGCAGCAGAAGCAGCAACAGAAGCTCCAGCCAGAGCCTGAGCAGGAAGCTGCTGGCCCCACCTCCCGCAGATGAGAAAGGAGTCCTGGTCTCGGTTCCCGCAGGCCTGGAGCTACCTGGTAGGAAATCTACGTGGGTCACAATTGCATGTTTGTTTATTTGTTGTTGTTATACAGTTCCCTGTTTTGGTCACCCAGTCCCCACTGTACATTCTTTGACTTTTATTTATGTCTTTGCCCAGAGAATATCAAAATGTTAGGGGAACAATGTCTATTGTTCTTTATTACATCTGTGGGTTCTCCTTGGCCTGTGACTGTTATTCTGGCAGTACTTAATTTCTTTTGACTCTCTAATGTACTAAATGTATACATTTCCAATTTATAGACATTTATTTACAATTTCTGTCAAGAAGAGGTTGACATAAAAAGAATATTATTGTAAATGCAACTCTCACCCTTTTTAAGAAGTTCTTCCTGCATTTCTGACCTAAGGAACCCTCATGATCCGCTCCCTAATCTGCGTCATCCTCTGATCAATTATTTTTTTTAATGTTTATTCATTTATTTATATTATTTTTGGCTGCATCAGGTCTTAGTTGTAGCGCACGGCCCTCTGGTTGTGACCCACTTGCTCAGTAGTTGCAGTGTGCGGGCTTGGTTGCCCCGCGGCATGTGGGATCTTAGTTCCCCAACTAGGGATCGAACTTGTGTCCCTCGCATTGGAAGGTGTATTCTTAACCACTGGACCACCAGGGAAGTCCCTGATCAATGATTTTTGTTAAGAGCTTCATGGATTTAATGGTGGTTTGGATTTATAAGGTCCAAGGCCAGGACAACTGGTATTTATCCAATATCATCCCCAACAGAGTGGGAATGGCATTTAAAGTCGTGGGGTTAAACTGGAGAAAGTAGCAAGCGAAGGATCTGAAGGCCACGTCCTTACTGAGGAGGGTCTCCCGGACCTGGAGATCAGGAGCTTCTCAAGAGCTCAAGAGAAACAGAGCAGCTCAGCTCACTTAAGCCTTCAGGATCAGGGAGAGATCAGAGACTCTGGACCAGGGGCAGGAGGCCTGCAGGGAGCGGTTGGAGGACCAGCGGGCCTCCCAGTCACAGGTGCTGGATGTCCACTTCCCTGTCATTCCACCAACCAGGCAAGGGATAGTTCGTAGCTGGGCACCCGGTGATTCTGTTTGCACTGGTGCCCAGTCAAACTCATACTGCTCACCCCAGGACAGGCCAATGAATGGAGAGACGAGGTCTTGGGACCAGGAATAATGACTTTACTTGGAAAGCCAGCAGACAGAGGAGATGGCGGTCTAGTGCCCCAAAGACATTTACCTGAGTTAAAATTCAGGCTTCTTTTAAACTGAAAGGGGAGAGGGTGTGGCTGCTTGTTGCAAACTTCTTGGTGGAGACCAGACCCTGGAGGCGATGCGATGACCCTTTGTGCAGCTGTCCACGCAGGTCCGGTCAGGATGTTCCTGGAAACCTCCAACAAGACAAAGGTTATTCTTGGTTCTGCACCTTTCTGTATCTATATGAATGAAGAGTGTTAGACCTTGACCTCGCATGTCAAGCCTGGGAGGCAGAGCCCTGACAAAGGGCTATTCTGCATATTTTAGGCTGCAGGTGGCATTCCTTTTCAAGATGCAGAGCCAGCCTGACTATGCTCAGGCCACACAGCACAGACCTTGGAGCGAAAGGACCAGATCCAGCATGGAACTGTGTTTGTTCTTATCTGTGACACCTGCTCCCTGTGTCCAGCTCTATCAGGAGGGAGACAGAACTCCCTTCTCCAAACACCCGATCACTAGAGGAACGGATTTCTATTTCCCACTCGCACTGGACCCAGGAATTTCTGTCAGATGTCCCAGGTCTGAGTCGTGGGGAGTGGAGACAATGTGGACAATGTCCCTGAGGTGACAGGCCCTGTGACTCTGGGCTGGGACAGGAGCCTTGTGAGCAGAGGTTCTACCTGGGTGGGAGTGTCAGGGGTGGTGACTGAGTGAGCGTCCGGGCTGGACAGCACAGGGTGCGAGGGTTGTGCCTCATGTCCCCTCGGGCCTGAAGCACAGCTCTGAGGCCGCCGTCCCAGAATAATTGTCCCAATCAGCCTCAGGCACCGTCTGGACCCCAGAGACTGTCCAGGGGGTGAGTGGCCGACAGGGAGCAGAGACTCGCCCTGGGACTCATCCCAGCAGAGAAGGGGGTCGGGCATCCTGGCCATCCCTGACCCAGGACCCGGTTCTGTCACTGTCACTGTCACTGGTGTTCTCTGTGGAGGGACATCCTGACTCCTGAGGAGCCTGACTCTAAAGAAGGCTGGGTGAGCACAGACTGACCCCTGATTCCTGGAGGGACAGAGAAGCCTGGAACCTGCAGAATCCAGGACAGTGTGTGTGTGTGTGTGTGTGACAGAGGCTGTGCCCGTGTGTCCTCAGGAAGCCATTCCCTCAAAGTCCACCCTGAGCCCCAGTGGCCCCTGTCCCTCTTGTGGCTTCTCCACCCCTGAGGTTGCGTCTCCAAGCAAACCCATCCCTGGGGTGGCTTCTCTGTACGAGCCTCCAGGCTCCGGGGCTGGGGCTGAGGAAGGAAGCCACATGGGCAGGAAGCCACGTCCCTGGAGCAGGATCTCCTTCAGATGGAAGGAGGAATCAGGGTGACACTTCTGTTAGCAACTCCACAGAACAGAAGCCCGGGTCACGTGGAGTGTAGACGCCTGTCCCCTGTCCTCCCTGCAGGACTGGGAAGGATGGAGCCCTGACACCACAGCTGTGGGTCTGCAGGCCCAGGAAGCACAGGGCAGGGGGGCCACAGCCCCATCTTCCTGCGCCCTCACCAGAGCCAAGGCTCGCGGGCCCTGCTGGGTCCAGGTGTCTGCAGCTGGGGGACCAGGGGAGATTGTCTAGTTTGATTTCGGAAAAGAGAGGAGGATTCGGACTTCAGGGACCTGAGGAAAATGTTTCTGCAGTTGAAGTGCTTTTGGAGAATTCATGGAAACATCACCTGGGGCAGAAGAAAACACAGCCCGTCTTGAGAGATGGAGCCAGGGCTTCCTCTGCTAAATCCTCAGGACTCACCTCGTGTGGGGTCTCAGTTAATTCTGAAGGAAGAAATAATCCATAGCTTCCCCACGCAATTACTCAGAGGCTGGATGACCCCTGAGTTTTAGGAAAATGCAGCCCTGTTTACAGCACAGTAAAGAGGTTGAGGGGGGAGGAGGGAGCAGAAAGCAGAGCTCGTGTCAGTATTTGAGCTGTGGGGACATCCGTACAGCCCGGGACTCACAATTTGTGGGATGAGATGAAGGAAATGAGGAGGGACGTGGCTGTGCTGGGAGCATTTCTGGGTCCAGACACAGCACCTACTCTGGTGAATTTACTCCAGACACTGAAGGAGGGGCAGGTGGGCTCTGTGCGGGTTCCTGGGACACCTGGGCTGTCTCGGGTCACAGGCACGACCCTGTGTTTCTCCTCTCTCCATTCACAGAGATCTCAGTGCAGAGAAGCCTCCCTTGCAGATCCCTCCACAGAAGCTTCTCACTGAAAAGAGCCTCAGAGCCAAGGTCTGTGGGCTCAGGGGTTTTTGTCTCACTTCCTCGATGAGCAGAAGCCCTGCATTGGCCGAGGCCTCTTTGGATCCAGAGAAGCGGCTGGGGACCCCGGAGCCCTGGTGCTTATCAGAGTCTGACTTGAACCTCAGGAGGTACCGGGGAGAGCTCCCTGGCTTCTGCTGGTACCAGATATGTGGTAGCCGCCAACAATGTACCCACTGCTCAGGGTGCAGGTGAGTCTGGCTGATGCTCCAAGAGATGCAGAGAGGGAGGGAGGCTGAGTCAGCACAGGCTGGGAGATGGCACCTGCAGACACAGACACAGTGGGGAGATGGGGCAGGAGCTGGAGGAAAGATTCCAGGAGTCTGAGCCACACGGGCTGATGCAGGCTGGGGACTGAGACCTGGTCCCCGCGGCCTGGCCCTCCCTGTGCAGTGAGAGAGGAACACGAGCAGGAGAGGAGTCTAGGCCATGGTGCTCACAGCCCCCCTGGTCCCCACAGTGGGGCTGGGCTGCCCCAGGCTTCCTTTTCTCCCCCAGCCTCTGCCAGAGGAGGGGCTCCCGTGCAAATGGGTGTCCACCCAGGGCCCACCCAGCCCCTCCATGAGCCCTGGTGCTGGAGCTCAGCTCACAGCCCAGACTCAGGGGGATGGAGGGCGGCTTCCCCCTTGGGACCCCCTGAGAGGAAGCACCTGCTGAGACCACGCAGGTCCCTGCTCAGGGGCCTCTGCCAGCCAGAGAGGACACACTGCTGAGTCCCCACCAGGGAGCACAGGCCCCGCCCCCAGGCCCAGCTCCTGAAGCGAAAGGTCCTCCCTGAGCAGCTGTGCAGGGACCCCAGGGCAGTCCCATGGCGCCCCCTGCGGGTCACAGAGCACAACTTCGCGGTGACCTGAGGACCTGAGGGCTCAGCAGGTTCTGCAGCTCACCTGGTCCCTGTCTCCTTTCACACATCCAGGGTGGTTCCCAGTTCCTGGGATTCCCACACAGTGTACATTGATTTTTGTTTGTTGTGTGTGGTTTCTATAGTAGCCTCACAATCTTTAAATTATTTTTGCTGTAAATATGTGTCACTATCTAGTCATGTATATCTCTCTTCATTTTTGTTCATTTGTAAAATGTCCTAGACTATTCCTGGATTTAAATTTTTTCACACAAATATTAGAAAAAAGGTCTCGTTTCTCCAAAATTCTGACAGGTATTTTTAAAAATAAATAGAAACTATTGATAAGCTAAATAAGCATAATTTTCAGATTTTTTCATTGCAATCCATCCTAAGCATCAATGGATCTGTTTCTACATGTATGCAAGTCTTGTTTTATCCCCTGTATGGAATGTTCATCTTTCCTGGGATGTCTGTACGTTTTCTTTGTCAGGAGGTTGTCGGAGTCCGTGTGGACTGAGTGGCTCCTGACAACGGTCTTGTGTGGGGGAGGTGAGGGGCGTCCAAGCTGCGTCCAAGTCCTGGTTCCCAGGGGAGGGGCCTCTGTTGAGGCATCAGGGAGTCGCCTGCTGGGCTGGTGTTTTCCTGAAGTGGTGACAGGGAGAGTCGTGCTCAGAGGGGAGGCTCCAGAACAGCCCTGTGGAAAGTGTGAGCCTGAAGTTGCAGTGCCCCCCAGGCAGATCCCAGAACACTCCTGCCTAGTGGTCCTCACATGGGAGGGGGCCTCATGCCGCCCATTCCCTGGTCTCTGAGAGCGATCCTATCCCTGAACAAGGGCTTTCTGCTGAGTCCAGGGGAACAAGCTGAGCGTGTGATTTCAGCACTGACTCATTTTAAAGGTTCTTAAGGTCAGTGATCCATGGGGAGGGCCTCAGAGCCTCCTACAGAGCATGAAAAGGGACTCAGCATCAGGGGTCATTAGGGGAATGCAAACTACGATGACATATTGCTTCACCCAGACTAGAAGGGCTATAAAATAAAGTGAGAGATAATAACAGTTGCTGGTGAAGGCGGGGAGAAATTGGAACCCACATACATTGCTGGTAGAGATGCGAACCAGGGCAGCCGTGTTGGAAAACATCTGACAGTTCCTCAAATCTCAAAATGTACTGTTAGCGTAGTTACCATAGGACTCAGCTATGCCACTCCTAGGTATCTACCCAAGAGAAGTGAAAACATACTTCCACCAAAAACAAAACACCTAACTACTTGTACACAAATATTTCTGGCAGCATTTTGCATAATAGCCAAGAGAAGAAAAAAACAACTCAAATGTCCCTGAAGGGTAAACAAACGGTGGTCAGCTCATACAATGGAGTATTATTTGGCAATAAAAAACGGATATTGACTCACACGGTTGGAACTTCAAAATGTTATGCAAAAGAATTAACTGAACTAAGACAGTCACAAAGGACACCTATTTTCTGGTTCCATCTATATGAAATGTCCAGAATAGGCAAATCTGTAAAGACAGAAAGTGGAGCAGTGGTTCCCTAGGACTGAGCAGAGGTGTGATGAGGTATGATCACAAATGGGTGGGGACGTTCTCTGAGGAATGTGGGCAGGTTCTAAAATTAGAATGTGGTGATCCGGAACTTCCTTGGTGGTCCAGTGGTTAGGACTCTGAGCTTCCACTGCAGGGGGTATGGGTTCAATCCCTGCTTTGGGAACTAAGATCCTGCATGCCGCGCTGCAAGGCCAAAAAAAAGAATATAGAATATAGTGATAGTTACACAACTCTGTGAATATGCTAAACACCCTTGTACTGTGCACATTAAACCAGTGAACCTGTTGGCATGCACAGTGTATCTCAATGAAACTATGATGAAAACAGTGAGATGGAGCCTGTGTCACTGACCCTTTAAAGTGGGTGGGTGCTGGACAGTCAGACCCTCACGCTGTAAGATGGGCCACGGTCACCTCCTTATTTGTCACAGGCAGTCACGGGGGTGATCACGGGGGGAGGGGGTGGGTTTTTGTCTCAGTTCCCGGTGGGTCAGATGCGCTGTGTTACCACTGATGCTGTCATCCCACGTTGAACAGTAATAATCAGCCTTGTCCTCAGGCTGGAGCCTGGAGATGGTCAGAGAGGCCGTGTTGACAGACGTGGAGCCAGAGCACAGGTCTGGGATCCCTGAGGGTAGAGAACCTGCGAGCATCGCCGTTTTGGGGGCCCCGTGAAAAATCTGTTGGTACCAGTTCACGATATTAGCTCCAACGTTGTTGCCATTTCCGGTGCAGGAGTGGGTGACCGTCTGTCCCACAGAACCTGACATGGAGCCTTCCTGCGTCAGCCTGGACTGCGCCCAGGACCCTGGAACAGAGGAGGGGACACACAGAGAAGTGAGTCTGGGCCATTGTCCACAGCATGTTCTCCACAAGAAGGAATAAAGCGGCCCAGGTGTCCCCGAATCCCTTCTCCCGGTTTCCACCGCCTCTCACCTGTGCAGTGAGCGAGGAGGCCGAGGAGGAGAAGGGTCCAGGCCATGGTGGAGACACCCCAGCTCTGCTTCTGAGCCCACAGGGGACCTGCACAGAATCTCTTACCTTGTTCCTCATGGGAGAGCAGAGGACCCCTCCATGCAAATGACCCCTCCCCTGGGGACACTGGACCGAAATTGGGTGAGACCTGAGCATGGAGTGGGGCTGGGGAGCCTCCCCTGGGCCCTGCGTGGTCACAGCGGCTAGACCGGTGAGCACAGAGCAGAGGGCACAAGGCAGGGCTCCAGGGCCTGGATTCCCAGCTGAGAGTCCCCCCACAGACCCTCAGGGACAGGCGCACAGCGTCCCCTGCGGTCCACACCCAGGCTCCCTTAGGATTGGGATGGACATTCCGGAGCTGAGCCCAGCGGGTGAGACCACCTTTAGACCCGTCTCACACACCCCGGTTTCCACCCAAACTAACCTGGATCTGGCCACCACCTTCTCCTCCCAGGATGAGACCCACAAACCCATCTCCCTGACTTGTGCGTTTTATCCCCATTGCAGTTGGAGAGTTAGTGTAGAAAGGCCAACGGGAGCGTGTCACCCCCACCTTACAGTCCAACAATGACCCTACGTCCCCTGAGGTCACTACAGTGGTCTGGTCTCTACCTGCCTCTCCTGCTCTCCGGCCACTTTCCAAAGAGCTCCTCCTAGGAGCCTTCCCTACCCCCAACAACCCACAGCACAGGCTAAAAGCAACTGTTCTCAGTTACTTGAATGGCCAATATCTCCTTCTTTGAATTCTTACCTCTTACACTCCCTCCCCCCTACTCCTACCATCTCATCGGTCTCAGTCCTTTCGGATTTTGAAAATCCCAAATGAGATGCAGCTCCTATTGATTAGGTCTCTTTAGACCAACTCCCCGCCCCTCCCCCGCCTCACTCTTTAGTTTTTCACCTCTTCCGGGGCTGGAAACCAAGAGCAGGGTTAGAGCTGTAAATACACAGTTGACATAATTTTGGTCTGGGTTTTAATTACAAGGAGATGTGTAATTCCTTCAGATAAAAATCCAGTTCTATAGAGCATTCCCACATATTCCTCCTACTCTCTCCACATTTCCACCATTTTAACATCTTGCATTGGTTTCGGGCAACTGGTAAAACTGCATAAACCAATACTGATACATTATTATCAACTAAACTCCATTGGAGTTCGCTCTTGGTGTCACACAGTTTTATGGGTTTTACCAAGTGCGTAATGTCACCTAACCACTATCCCATTAACATACAGAATATTTTCGCTGCCCTAAACATCCCTTTTGCTCCACCTGTTCAGCCTTTTCCTATCCCCGAACTCCTGGCAACTCTAGATCATTTTACTGTCTCTAGACAGTAAATGTGCCTTTTCCGTAGTATCATATTGTTGGAATCACACAGTAACTGTATTTTACTTTTTACAGATTTGGCTTCTTTCACTTAGTAATATGCATTTACTTTTTGTATCGCCCTTTCTTTTTGTGGCCCAATAGCTCATTTATTTTTAATCACTGAATAATAATGTCCCATTGGGTGGATGTACCACAGTTTATTTATCCCTTCAGCTATTGGAGGCCCTTTTGCTTGATTCCAGATTGTAACGACTATGAATAAAGCTGCCTGTAAACATTTGTGTGCAGCTTCTTGCGTGGACACACCTTTTCAACTCATGTAGATAAACACCTAATTCAACTGCTGGATCGTACGGTGAGAGTATGCTTAGCTTTCTAAAAAATCTCGTCTGTCTTCCGTAGTTGGCCAATATCGTTTTCCATGACTACCAGAAATGAATGAGAGTTACTAAATGACTAGTTTAGCTCTATTACTAGTTTAGTCCATGTGCTATACAGGGTCTCTCCACTCTGCCAGGTTAAAACTCAGGCATCCTACACATTTTTAATTAAAATTCCTAAGGTCTATTCTAGTTACCCACTTGGCTTCCATAATCCATCTAATCTACCACATCTCTGCTCTTTTCTCAGACCTGGACAGTGGCTCTCTGATGGTGCAAAGTTTTCATTCAGGAAATTCTCATCGTGCATAAGCACCTGCAGAGATGAGCATAATAGCTCTCCCCACAGAGCACTAGCCCAATTCAGTTTTCATTATATTGGCATCTTTCTCATGTGCTATAAAGATGATCATGTAATTTGAATTATAACTTACTAATTGTAACTTGTAATATATCACCTACCTTATCATTCTCAGCAGATAAATTATTCCACCAACCAGAAGTGAGATTTCTGGAAAAGCATTTTGAAGATCTATTACACATGTTCAATTATAATATGGTAAATAACTCATCCCTGTTTACCCTGGATGTTCCTGGTTTCACCACTGGAAGTCCCATGTCCCAGGACACCCTTCGGTCCTGAGTAATGAGGGTGGATCTTCCCTCTAAGTTAAACTTAGAGTTTTTGAATTTGATAAACAGTTATTATGTTTGAAAAGATTTTCCGTATACAAGATGATAATCAATAATTATTCATACAAAATATAAATTTTAAAAAACAATAAAATTTTATTAGGACTTACATTCCAGAAGGTACAGTAACCCCTGTGTGGTGTCAGTTACTGACATTGATCACTTACCCATCCCTCCTTCTGACATCGGAGGGCTCTGCACTGTCACCTCTGCTTACACCCACCCACGCACCTTCTCAAGGGAAAACATGTATAAATAAGCAATAATATAAATAATAGAAGTGCTTGTATAACCCATCTACTCACTTCTGACATTCTTACTCAGTGTTTTCCTGTAAGAAAATATTTTACCCCTTGTTCAAATTTTCCTTTATGTTCCTTGCTGAATTTTTATTTGTTTTCCTGCATATATGGTCAAAGTTTCTACTTTTTTTTTAATACTGGGACTGGAACAACATACACTTTGAAGTACTTTTAAATTTATATAATTTTAAAATTATATAGTATTTTTATTAATTGAGAATTTGAAAATGTTTATATTCATTCCAATGAATTTTCAGTACAATCTCTAGGCTTCCGTGTAAATTGATTCTTTGTTTTAAAATATGTTCATATTTTTTTACTTCTATTATTGATTTGATGCAAATCCCAGGTTAAAATCTTTCACAGGAGAGGCCAGCAGCCATCATGTGTGGTCAGATTAAAATGGAAACAATTCTAGCATTTCGCCTGGAGGAACAATGCTCTTCTCCAGTTTAAAGATACATAATCATTAAGCCATTAAGGAAGTTTCCTGTATTTCTTCATTTCTATATTTATTTTTATAAAGGCAGAAATGGTGATAGAATTTAAGCGGCAGGTTCTAAAGCATTTATTGAAAATGGAAAGTGTGTTTTTCTATTCAAATCTTATGCATTGAGAAAGGAGCCCCAAAAAAGGTGGTTTTTGAAACAAATTCATTCATTTTGCCCTCATGACTGATCCTCCCTTTTATTTCTCTTTGATTTATTATAAAGCTTAACATTTACTGATTCTCATGTTTGATTCCCAACTCCTGCTATACAGCCTTCATCTTCCATTTCTAGAATCTTCCCGGGAACTGAAAGCCCTGAGGCCAGTGCCTTGGTTGAATGATAAGGAGACTGTTGTCTCCTTTTTGCCCTCATGAACTGTAGCATAGTTCTCCTGATCTAATTAAAGAACCACACATCTGCAGTCCTGGCAGCCCAGAGATCAGGGACACACGGTCCTAAGGATGTGGATCCGCAGCCATCAGAGTCCCTTCCTTTCCCTCCAGCCGACTCTCGGAGTAGCCTCACCCCTGGTTTCCTGTGTCTGCAGGAGGGCCAGTCTTCACAAGGAAGTCTGGCATCTAAGGGCGGGGAGCTTACAAGGAACATGTTAACCCAGAGGTGAGGGTCAGGCCCAGGAGACCAGAATAGTTGGTGAAGGCTTGTGGCCTCAGGAAGACAGGAAGAGGGCCACCAGGAAGGGTTTGAGTACAGATAAGAAAAAGTAGTTATAGCTTTGGGTTCTTAACAGATGAAGACCAGGTACTGGTTGAATGGATGACCTATGGTCTATTCCAGTAGTTTTTAACTCCTGTGCTGGGCACGGCCAGTGTCAGCCTCCCTCTGGCCCTTCTATCAATTGCCCTGAAGGATTCTGTGTCCTGAAGCTAAAGTTTCTGCCTGTGGAGCAGTGATGAGGGTGAGAAATGGTCCAGCCACCCTCAAAGCCACAAGTCCTTGAAAAGTCTTCAGGTCCTCAGGTGGTGGTGGCATAGTTAGGAGCAAGGTCACCCTTGACGTAATGTTACACACAGGCAGCCAACGTTTATAGCCTGACGGTGGGAGGACAGGGGATGGCTGAGTCTCCAGTCCTCCAGGGTCTGGAACTCTGTGTCAAGATCATCCCATGTCTGGTCCTAATGACCAGCTTTTTTGTAGGACAGGGTCTAAGGGACCCTCAGGAACCATCCATTGGCCAACCTGAAGCCAGAGTTTCCGTCTCAGATGGCACTGAGTCAAGATGGCACTCCCCAGTCCACATGTTCAGGACTCTTGCCTTGATGCTTTTCTTGCCAGGCCATAGCAAGCTTTTCTTGTTCATTTATATGTTGCTGATTTTCTGCTATAAATGAACTTGTTTTTGAGATCTCACTCCAACATCATGGATGGATGTGTCCGCAGAGCCTAGAAAGAAACAGAAACCTAAAAGATATAAAAAATAGGAAGAGGTGAGATTTGGGGTCCCTGCTCACTTTGTCCACAGCCCAACCCACTTGAGGATGGATGGATAGATAGATAGATAGAGTTGCATCCCATTGGTTCTGTCTCTCAAGAGAACCGTAAATCATACACAGCCCTTTACCCAAATCTCTGTCCTACTCTGCTTTTTCTGGCCCTTTGCAGGGTTCTATTCTGTGGAGCAATCTGTGATAAATGGTGGCCCAAGGGAAGCCTGTACTCTGTTCCCACAAAGACCTTGAGAGGTCACAGTCACAAGGAAGTGAAGGTCAGGGCACAAGATTTCCCCCTGTGCATAATTGCCCACTCCACATAGCCCCACAAGACCAGGCTATCAGCACTCCGTTTGTTGCAGGGCATCTTCACACACTCTTTCTGGGACAAGCCAGTGCAGCTGTTGAGAAAATCTATAATTTGGAGGGGGGTGGTTCTTTGGATTTTCTAATCAGGATTCACCATTGTAGGTTCCATTTCTAAGCCTTGGAAATACTGCCGGGAACCCTGAAATCACACTGGTGCCCTCTTCTCTTTAGAACCTCCGGGTCATAATTCTCATCAACAGGTTGCAGTTCCCACAGTCGTTCTTGGGGGTGAGAAACCCGTCACGCCAGGTGCACACTGCAGGTGAAGCACAGGGAACACCCAGGAGCACCCACCCCAACCTGCTGCACCCACACTCTGCCGCCCTCTCCCACCTGGTCTGGGACTCTTTTCTTGAGTCCAAAGTGTCTGTATGATTGGGAGGTGTCTCTTCCAGGCTCTCTGGATAGTGGAGCCAGGGCTGGCTCAAGTTAAGAGCACTGTTCAGTGGACATTTGAGGTCATGAAGGGAAGATAGCACTGACCATTCTTGTCACTACTCTGTGTACCCCATCCCATGCACTCTACCCACCAGGCTGATCAGGTGGGTACTTTGTGTCCATGCTACAGACAATGACACTGACACACTGGGAAATTCAGAAGCAGGTCCATGATGCATGTCTAATATTTGAAAGATCCAGGTTTTCAATCTAGATTTTTCCAAGTGAAAAACAAGTTCTCTTTAAATTCCCTCTCTTGATGGGTGAGTCTTGAGAATGGGGAGCAGGGGAGGAGCGGGAGTCTGGGAATAGGAAGAGAACATTCTGGGAGCATCTGGTCCTAGACTAGGCTGAATTAGTGGTGACGGTGATCACAGCAGCTGGTCTGGGCCGCACACTGCAATGAGTTCATATCTGTGACTTCATTTAATCCTCTCCCAACCCTATGAAGCAGACAGTGTCCTGATCTCCCTTTCACAGGTGAGGACTCAAAGATTAAGGCCTTTTTGGAGCTAGGAAGTGAACCGGGGGAATCAAGGGGATAGGACCTGTGGGCCAAGGTCTCTTCTGACCCTGACGTGGCCACAACCTGAGGGTCTCTGGCCCAGGACTGAGGGATGTCTGAGAGGTTCTGTCTGTGCAGTTCTGAGGGCCCACCCGATGCTGGGGGAGGTGGAAGAAACTTCCAGGCTTCCTTTGTGAGCAGAGCAGAGCAGTGGGGAGATTTTTGTCTCACTTCCTCATGGGTCTGGAGCACTGTGAAAGCCTTTGAGTTGCCGTGATATGTAGCACAGTAATAGTCGGCCTCGTCCTCAGGCTGGAGTCCAGAGATGAGCAAAATCCCAGCATTAGTTGATGCATCATTGGATCCAGTGAATCTGCTGGGGACTCCGGAGCCCTGGTGCTTGTCTGAATCTGAGTGGAAAGTAAGAAGATACCTGGGAGGGTTCCCTGGCTTCTGCTGGTACCACCGTATCCAGAAATTACCAACATTGAAGCCACTGCTCAGGGTGCAGGTGAGTCTGGCTGATGCTCCCAGATTTGAGGAGAGGGAGGGTGGCTGAGTCAGCACAGGCTGGGCGAGGGCACCTGCAAACATAGACACATATGGGTGCTGGGGCAGGGACCAGAGTTGAGTTGCCTGAGATTCTGAGCCAGAGAGGCTAACACAGACTGTGGGGCTGCTCTGTGTCTCTGAGGAATGTCCCCACCTGTGCAGTGAGACAGGAGCCATCAGGAGGAGAGGAGTCCAGGCCATGGTGAATGCAGCCCTCCTGAGACACCTGAACTGGAGCTGGGCTGCCCAGACATCTCTTATCTCTTCCAGTGGCCTCAGGGAGGAGGGGCTATTCATGTAAATTTGTTTCCCATACTGGAGACCTCTGTTCCACCCTGAGGACCAGCTGAGGTCTGCACTTGGTTCTTTAGACAGAGGGGCTGATGGGTCAGACTCAGAGCCTGCCCCATGGGAGTGACTAGGGAGGAAGCAGCTGCTGGGACCTGACACAGACCATTGAGCAGGAGACCCTGCCCAGCCCAGAGAGGACACAGTAGCTGAGTCTCCACCAGCAAACACACCCCCAGCCCTGGAGAGTGTGAGTGATTACACAGCAGAGGGCACCCACTGTGCAGACCTGGGGAAATCCCACAGCGCCCCCTACTGCGCAATGAATTCGAACTTCAGTTTCTCCGTGGAAATTATGTTAATGGCGTTGGTCTGAAAGCCTGGTCCCTGTCTTTCCAGAAATATCTGTGGACCACACCCTGTAGTGTCCATTGATAATTGATATTAAGAAACATCTTTCTCAACTGAGTTCTTTCTAGATTTTAAGGTGAAAGAAATATGACCACCATACCACGTGACGAAGGCTGTAGCGAGGTGGGAAAGCAGATGGATTTGGGAACAAAGACTTGAGCAGCCCATTCAAGAGGGCAACAGGAAGGAGGTGACCGGTCATCTGGGTCGGAATGGACTGGAGAGTAGTGGTCTTGTTTGTGGAGCAACAAAGCAAGCAACACTTCTAGAGAAGGGCAGGGTTCTCAGAAGGTGTAGCAGAGTGTTCAAATATTCAGAGACACAAAATAGTGTAGGGTATTGGGAAATGGCAAAACGTCTCATATTTCTGGGTCTGGCATTTTTTGGATGCTTTTGTTGTCAGGCCACAGCATGTTTCAGAAAGTTCTTCCTAACATTCCTACACCATGGATGGGTGAGTCAGCACAGTCTGGACAAAGGACCCTAAAAGATCAGCATAATGGATACTTCTCACTTAGAAAAATGCTTCCATCCATTCCAGAAATACTTATGAAAAGAGTGGAACAAGCCAGTAGTGTGCCAGATGTGAGGGAGATGAAAGAAGGCTGCTGTGGCTGAGACAAGAGACAGAGAGGTGAAGATGTTCCCAGGGGCAACACCAGCCTTTGTCAACAGAAAATACGAATGTTCTTCATCAGTTCACTTCGTGAGGCCCCCGGATATTCACGAGGTGAAACTCACCATTGTCTTTGTGGTAAGATTGCCAACACCAGAGGCTCTCTCTTCCTTCCTCTTCCTTTGCTCTCCTGGCTTGAAGAGGGTCTTCAATGCCATATTGGCTGATGAGCTCTAAAGTGTTGTTTTTTCCTCCTATTATGGACATATTCCATCAAAATCCAGGACTTGACTCTCTCCTGATTAGTTAGACAAAAAGATGAGAGTCTCTTCTAAAATCTACTTTGGGAAGTTCACTTCACTCCCTAGCTCTATTGAATTCGGACGTGCTATATATATATTTTTTTCATCTTTACCATTGGGTGACCCCTCTTGTTAAAGCAACATCTCTGTCTTTTAGTTAAGGGGCAGAAATGTACACAGATGCTTCTTATTATTCAAAGGAATACATAAGGTGACTGTCTACATAAATCTTTACGTCTGATAAAGGTGGGGGAGTGAAAAATAAAGATAATAAAGAGGGTCAGGTACCTTGTTTTAAGGAATTCAATACTGAAATATCAAAGTGTGGAAGAGGGCCGTGTCCTTCGACTATTTTATAGTCAAAGATTTACCCAAAGGGGCTTCCCTGGTGGCACAATGGTTGAGAGTCCACCTGCCGATGCAGGGGACACGGGTTCGTGCCCGGGTCCGGGAAGATCCCACATGCCGCAGAGCGGCTGGGCCCGTGAGCCATGGCCGCTGAGCCTGCACGTCCGGAGCCTGTGCTCCACAACGGGAGACGCCACAACAGTGAGAGGCCCACGTACCGCAAAAAAAAAAAAAAAAAGATTTACTCAAAGAAGCTTGACAAGGCATAATGGTTGTGCATAATTCATGTGGGACATTTATAATGAAGCCATGGGTTATAAGGAAAAGCCATTAGGCAATCCATTGACATCATATGCAGCGAGGGAGTCCAGTGTGGTCTCATCACATTTCACTAACAGTAGACATTAAGGCTTAACCCCACCAATGCCTACACCCTCTCCACATCACCATGTCCATCTCGTAATGTATTCATTATCTATTTCCTCACATCAGATTTCTCCAAAATTAGAAGCTAAGAACAAAAACATGTATGATTCCACAGTTTCTGTCAATCAGGGAGTTGGCAACAGCCTGGAAGGGTGTTTCTGGCTCAAGTTTGTTCATTAGGTTACAGTCAAGATTTTGACCAGGTGATGGTCATAGAAAGGCTTGACTGGGGCTGATGGACCAGCTTCCAGTTTGGTTGAGTCACAAGGCTGGTTGCACAAGGTCTCAGTCCCTTGACACATGAACCTCCCCATAGGGCTCCTTGAGAGTCTTCACATCATGGCAACTGCCTTCCCCGGAGCGAGTGATCTAAGACAGCACAATGAAAGTCCTTTATGATGTAGCATCGAAAGTCATACACGGTCATTTCCTCAATATTCCATTAGTTTCACAGGTCATCTCTAATCAGTATGTACAAGGGCAAGAATACCAGGAGTCAGTGACCATTAAGAGCATCTTGGAGATCGGCTACCAACACCAGATCAGTCCACACGAGACACAAATCTGGGATCTTAAAGGCCCCACATTGACACAGAGTGGAGCAAACCCTAAAGGCCAGCAGGAGCATTAGAAATCCCACCTGTCTCCCATAAGATACTTGTCAGGATGGTCGGGAGACTTTTCAGTCTGCATATCCAGATCTCTCTTT
>NW_020837972.1:111303-131276 GCF_003676395.1 Aethalodelphis obliquidens
AAAAAAAAAAAAAAAAAAAAAAAAAAAAAAAAAAAAAAAAAAGATACCCTAGAGTTGTATCCAAAAGAACCATGCCTCACAGCACACAGAAGAGTTTTCACAAGAATACTTTTTACTAAATGGGCTGCCTTTATCCCTGAGTGACAAGTGAATTGTTCAAGTCAGCACTGTCCAGTAGAACTTCCTGCCATGGTAGAAATGTTCTATACCTGCACTCTCAAAAATGGTAGCCATGAGGCACACGCAGCCATTAAGCAGTTGAAGTGCAGCAAGTGTGATTGAGAAAATGGAATTTAAAATTTTACTTAGTTTTAATTAACGTAAATTGAAATATAAATACCCACATTCTGCTAGTGGAGACTATATGTACTGAACAGTGGAAGTCCAAGGACCAAAATTTGAAGAGAACCGAATAGAACCAGAGCCAAAATTTGAACCTAAACACTCTGGTAATAGAAAGGACTTTTTTTTTTCTTTTGCGGTACACGGGCCTCTCACTGCTGTGGTCTCTCCCGTTGCGGAGCACAGGCTCCGGACACGCAGGCTCAGCGGCCATGGCTCACGGGCCCAGCCTCTCCAGGGGGCCCAGCCGCTCCGCGGCATGTGGGATCCTCCCGGACCAGGGCACGAGCCCGCGTCCCCTGCATCAGCAGGTGGACTCTCAACCACTGTGCCACCAGGGAAGCCCAAAGAAAGGACATTTTAATACACCCATCTTTGCTGCTGTCCTGGTCTGTTTTCTCATACCCATCTTAAAATGCAAACTGTTAGAGTACCGGACCTTTTCATGTCTTCATCTTTGTATCCCATGCTTGAAAAATGCTCCCTGTGGGAATAAATGAAGAGAGATTTTCATGTGCTTTGTATAAAGTTTTAAAATATTAATCACACACCTAATCTGGCCAAAAGTCACACTCCAGTTGGAAGGAGATTCCATATGATTGGGTCATAGGTTCTCTGATCTCATGATGCTTAGAATGTTATTCATCCATCAAAACAATCATTTGAATTATGTGTTATTGTTTTGCCTAAGCTGGGAAAACAGAAGCATAGGGCGATGATACATCCGTACACCCAGCTGGTGGTATAAACAGGATTCAAAGCCAAAGCCTTCCTAATAGCTGAGATCATGCTCTTTTAAAACGTGTAGTTCTCGGTGGATGAAAGGCTCTTGGTGCTGCAGCCAGGACTCAGTGCTGTGCCTCTGAGGTGGGAGAGCCAACTTCAGGACACTGGTCCACAAGAGGCCTCCCAGCTGCACATAATATCAAACAGCAAAAATCTCTGAGAGATCTCCATCTCAACGCCAGCACCCAGCTTCACTCAACGACCAGCAAGCTACAGTGCTGGACATCCTATGCCAAACAACTAGCAAGACAGGAACACAACCCCACCCATTAGCAGAGAGGCTGCCCAAAATCATAGTAAGTCTACAGACACCCCAAAACACACCACCAGACGTGGACCTGCCCACCAGAAAGACAAGATCCAGCCTCATACACCAGAACACAGGCACTAGTACCTTCCACCAGGAAGCCTACACAACCCACTGAACCAACCTTAGCCACTGGGGACAGACACAAAAAACAACAGGAACTACGAACCTTCAGCCTGCAAAAAAGGAGACCCCAAACACAGTAAGATAAGCAAAATGAAAAGACAGAAAAACACACAGCAGATGAAGGAGCAAGATAAAAACCCACCAGACCTAACAAATGAAGAGGAAATAGGCAGTCTACCTGAAAAAGAATTCAGAATAATGATAGTAAGGTTGATCCGAAATCTTGGAGATAGAATGGACAATAGAATGGACAAATTGCAAGAATCAGTTAACAAGGACCTAGAAGAACTAAAGATGAAGCAAGCAACGATGAACAACACAATAAATGAAATTAAAAGTACTCTAGATGGGATCAATAGCAGAATAACTGAGGCAGAAGAACGGATAAGTGACCTGGAAGATAAAATAGTGGAAATAACTACTGCAGAGCAGAATAAAGAAAAAAGAATGAAAAGAACTGAGGACAGTCTCAGAGACCTCTGGGACAACATTAAACGCACCAACATTCGAATTATAGGGGTTCCAGAAGAAGAAGAGAAAAAGAAAGGGACTGAGAAAATATTTGAAGAGATTATAGTTGAAAACTTCCCTAATATGGGAAAAGAAATCATTAATCAAGTCCAGGAAGCACAGAGAGTCCCATACAGGATAAATCCAAGGAGAAATACGCCAAGACACATATTAATCAAATTGTCAAAAATTAAATACAAAGAAAACATATTAAAAGCAGCAAGGGAAAAACAACAAATAACACACAAGGGAATCCCCATAAGGTTAACAGCTGATCTTTCAGCAGAAACTCTGCAAGCCAGAAGGGAGTGGCAGGACATATTGAAAGTGTTGAAGGAGAAAAACCTGCAACCAAGATTACTCTACCCAGCAAGGATCTCATTCAGATTTGATGGAGAAATTAAAACCTTTACAGACAAGCAAAAGCTGAGAGAGTTCAGCACCACCAAACCAGCTCTACAACAACTGCTAAAGGAACTTCTCTAGGCAAGAAACACAAAAGAAGGAAAGGACCTACAATAACGAACCCAAAACAATTAAGAAAATGGGAATAGGAACACACATATCGATAATTACCTTAAATGTAAATGGACTAAATGCTCCCACCAAAAGACACAGATTGGCTGAATGGATACAAAAACAAGACCCATATATTTGCTGTCTACAAGAGACCCACTTCAGACCTAGAGACACATACAGACTGAAAGTAAGGGGATGGAAAAAGGTATTTCATGCAAATGGAAACCAAAAGAAAGCTGGAGTAGCAATTCTCATATCAGACAAAATAGACTTTAAAACAAAGACTATTAGAAGAGACAAAGAAGGACACTACATAATGATCAAGGGATCGATCCAAGAGGAAGATATAACAATTGTAAATATTTATGCACCCAACATAGGTGCACCTCAATACATAAGGCAAATACTGACAACCATAAAAGGGGAAATCGACAGTAACACATTCATAGTAGGGGACTTTAACACCCCACTTTCACCAATGGACAGGTCATCCAAAATGAAAATAAATAAGGAAACACAAGCTTTAAATGATACATTAAACGAGATGGAGTTAATTGATATTTATAGGACATTCCATCCAAAAACAACAGAATACACATTTTTCTCAAGTGCTCATGGAACATTCTCCAGGATAGATCATATCTTGGGTCACAAATCAAGCCTTGGTAAATTTAAGAAAATTGAAATTGTATCAAGTATCTTTTCTGACCACAATGCCATGAGACTAGATATCAATTACAGGAAAAGATCTGTAAAAAATACAAACACATGGAGGCTAAACAATACACTACTTAATAATGAAGTGATCACTGAAGAAATCAAAGAGGAAATCAAAAAATACCTAGAAACAAATGACAATGGAGACACAACGACCCAAAACCTGTGGGATGCAGCAAAAGCAGTTCTAAGGGGGAAGTTTATAGCAATACAAGCCCACCTTAAGAAGCAGGAAACATCTCGAATAAACAACCTAACCTTGCACCTCAAGCAATTAGAGAAAGAAGAACAAAAAAACCCGAAAGCTAGCAGAAGGAAAGAAATCATAAAAATCAGATCAGAAATAAATGAAAAAGAAATGAAGGAAACAATAGCAAAGATCAATAAAACTAAAAGCTGGTTCTTTGAGAAGATAAACAAAATAGATAAACCACTAGCCAGACTCATCAAGAAAAAAAGGGAGAAGACTCAAATCAATAGAATTAGAAATGAAAAAGGAGAGGTAACAACTGACACTGCAGAAATAAAAGAGATCATGAGAGATTACTACAAGCAACTCTATGCCAATAAAATGGACAATCTGGAAGAAATGGACAAATTCTTAGAAATGCACAACCTGCCAAGACTGAATCAGGAAGAAATAGAAAATATGAACAGACCAATCACAAGCACTGAAATTGAAACTGTGATTAAAAATCTTCCAACAAAGAAAAGCCCAGGACCAGATGGCTTCACAGGCGAATTCTATCAAACATTTAGAGAAGAGCTAACACCTATCCTTCTCAAACTCTTCCAAAATATAGCAGAGGGAGGAACACTCCCAAACTCCTTCTACGAGGCCGCCATCACCTTGATACCAAAACCAGACAAGGATGTCACAAAGAAAGAAAACTACAGGCCAATATCACTGATGAACATAGATGCAAAAATCCTCAACAAAATACTAGCAAATAGAATCCAACAGCACATTAAAAGGATCATACACCATGATCAAGTGGGGTTTATTCCAGGAATGCAAGGATTCTTCAATATACGCAAATCTATCAATGTGATAAACCATATTAACAAACTGAAGGAGAAAAACCATATGATCATCTCAATAGATGCAGAGAAAGCTTTTGACAAAATTCAACACCCATTTATGATAAAAACCCTGCAGAAAGTAGGCATAGAGGGAACTTTCCTCAACATAATAAAGGCCATATATGACAAGCCCACAGCAAACATCATCCTCAATGGCGAAAAACTGAAAGCATTTCCACTAAGATCAGGAACAAGACAAGGTTGCCCACTCTCACCACTCTTATTCAACATAGTTTTGGAAGTTTTAGCCACAGCAATCAGAGAAGAAAAGGAAATAAAAGGAATCCAAATCGGAAAAGAAGAAGTAAAGCTGTCACTGTTTGCAGATGACATGATCCTATACATAGAGAACCCTAAAGATGCTACCAGAAAACTACTAGAGCTAATCAATGAATTTGGTAAAGTGGCAGGATACAAAATTAATGCACAGAAATCTCTGGCATTCCTATATACTAATGATGAAAAATCTGAAAGTGAAATCAAGAAAACACTCCCATTTACCATTGCAACAAAAAGAATAAAATATCTAGGAATAAACCTACCTAAGGAGACAAAAGATCTGTATGCAGAAAATTATAAGACACTGATGAAAGAAATTAAAGATGATACAAATAGATGGAGAGATATACCATGTTCTTGGATTGGAAGAATCAACATTGTGAAAATGACTCTACTACCGAAAGCAATCTATAGATTCAATGCAATCCCTATCAAACTACCACTGGCATTTTTCACAGAACTAGAACAAAAAATTTTGCAATTTGTATGGAAACACAAAAGACCCCGAATAGCCAAAGCAATCTTGAGAATGAAAGAAGGAACTGGAGGAATCAGGCTCCCAGACTTCAGACTATACTACAAAGCTACAGTTATCAAAACGGTATGGTACTGGCACAAAAACAGAAAGATAGATCAATGGAACAGGATAGAAAGCCCAGAGATAAACCCACGCACATATGGTCACCTTATCTTTGACAAAGGAGGCAGAAATGTACCGTGGAGAAAGGACAGTCTATTCAATAAGTGGTGCTGGGAAAACTGGACAGCTACATGTAAAAGTATGAAGTTAGATCACTCCCTAACACCATACACAAAAATAAGCTCAAAATGGATTAAAGACCTAAATGTAAGGCCAGAAACTATCAAACTCTTAGAGGAAAACATAGGCAGAACACTCTATGACATAAATCACAGCAAGATTCTTTCTGACCCACCTCCTAGAGTAATGGAAATAAAAACAAGAGTAAACAAATGGGACCTAATGAAACTTAAAAGCTTTTGCGCAGCAAAGGAAACCATAAAGAAGACCAAAAGACAACCCTCAGAATGGGAGAAAATATTTGCAAATGAAGCAACTGACAAAGGATTGATCTCCAAAATTTATAAGCAGCTCATGCAGCTTAATAACAAAAAAACAAACAACCCAATCCAAAAATGGGCAGAAGACCTAAATAGACATTTCTCCAAAGAAGATATACAGAGTGCCAACAAACACATGAGAGAATGCTCAACATCACTAATCATGAGAGAAATGCAAATCAAAACTACAATGAGATATCATCTCACACCAGTCAGAATGGCTATCATCAAAAAATCTAGAAACAATAAATGCTGGAGAGGGTGTGGAGAAAAGGGAACCCTCTTACACTGTTGGTGGGAATGTAAATTGATACAGCCACTGTGGAGAACAGTATGGAGGTTCCTTAAAAAGCTACAAATAGAACTACCATATGACCCAGCAATCCCACTACTGGGCATATACCCTGAGAAAACCATAATTCAAAAAGAGTCATGTACCAAAATGTTCATTGCAGCTCTATTTACAATAGCCCAGAGATGGAAACAACCTAAGTGTCCATCATCGGATGAATGGATAAAGAAGATGTGGCACATATATACAATGGAATATTACTCAGCCATAAAAAGAGACGAAATTGAGCTATTTGTAATGAGGTGGATAGACCTAGAGTCTGTCATACAGAGTGAAGTAAGTCAGAAAGAGAGAGACAAATACCGTATGCTAACACATATATATGGAATTTAAAAAAAAAAATGTCATGAAAAACCTAGGGGTGAAACAGGAATAAAGACACAGACTTACTAGAGAATGGACTTGAGGCTATGGGGAGGGGGAAGTGTAAAAAAAAAAAAAAAAAAAAACGTGTAGTTCTCAAACTGGGGTGATTTTGCCCTCCTATGGGACATTTGAAAATGGCTGGAGGTTTTTTGTGTGTCACAATATGGAGAGTAGGTTGTTATTCGCATCTGATGTGTGGGGCCCAAGGATGCTTCTAAATGTCCTCGATACACAGAACAGCCCCTCCACAAGGAACACTGAGGTTCAGAAACCCTGCTTTGAACTAAAGCTCCTCCATGCAGTGATTGCAAAGGATTATGAGATCATCTATCAAGACACGAGAGGAAAAGATTATATTTTGGAAAGAAAAGAGAAGAACTCATGAAAATTCCAGCTTGAGCTTTCAAGAAGAGCACAGGGAAAAACTCAGCCCTCCCTGGTGGGGATGGGTCAAGGGCAGACCCAGGACAGGGAGGCTCTAGGGAATTTTGATCTCACTTCTCCATGGGTCTGGAGCGCTGTGTCCTTGTTGCTGTCATAACCAGACTGACAGTAGTACTTGGCCTTGTCCTCAGGCTGCAGCCCAGAGATGGTCAGGTAGGCAGCACTGGAGGAAGTGTCAATGGAGCCAGAGAAACGATTGGGAACTCCAGAGGTCTTTGGTCATCCTTGTAGATTACAGTGGTGGGGGCACTGCCCAGGCGCTGCTGGTACCAGTGCACATAGTAACTCCCAATGTTACCGCTGCTGCGGGTGCAAGAGATAGTGACCTTCTGCTCCAGAGACCCCGACACAGAGCGGGGCTGAGTCAACACAACCTCTGCCCAAGACCCAGTGAGGACAGGACAGATCCCATTCCCAGGGAAGGGGGAGAGGTCATCCTCCCAGGTGACAAACAGGAGGCCTCCCAGAATTCCCTGCAGGCATCCACCTGTGCAGTGAGCGAAGAGAGTGAGGAGGAGAGGAGCCCAGGCCATGGTGAAGACACCCCCAGGCTCTGCTTTCTGAGCCTCACAGCCAGGCCTGAGCCCACCAACCCTTCTTATATGTCACCCTGATCCTGAGGGTAGGAGGTCTCCATGCAAATATTCCCCTTTCTGGAGGCTGTTCAAATCCTTCCTTCAACCTTAGCCTTGGCTCCACCTGATAAGAAGAGAGACTGTAGGAGGGAGGTGTTATTCACCCCAGTGAGGTCACAGGAACACCTGCAAGAGGGGAGGGAATCAGCCGAGAAACTGGAGAGCATCAAGCAGGTGCATAGGACACAGCGCCCTCTGGTGGATGAAGGACACATGCCGACCCTGGGCAGGTGCTATTGCTCAGGACTCCTGCCTTCCCCAATCTGCACCCCTCACAATTCCAGCGGTGAGTCCAGGGTGTGTCTGTGCAGCGTGCTATGATCAAAATACATTTAAACCTTTACATTTCTCTAGATGCACCAAGGGCCACTACTCTGGTGCAGACATTTAGAGTCACTTTGTGTTAAAGGAGGTGATAAATATCACCAGAATGAGCTCTGTTTGGAAGGAAATGGAAACAAAGACACTCCCCTCTCCAGGAGGGACCATGTGGGGTGAGATTCTGAGCCATTCACTGAAAGGAGCCCAGCTATTCAGGCAAGAAGAGCTAGGAATCCTGGAATTGGGACCAGACTTCACAATCAGAAGATGCCAGATGCCCAGAAAGGAGAAGGAGTGAGGGGAGGGGCCAGATGTCAATCAGGGGTCAATTCAATCATAGCCCATAATCAATAAGTGCAATGAAGGTTTGAAATAAGGCATTAGAATGGAAAGTCAACAGGACCTGATGAATTTGAAAGAGCTTTGGAGAGAGAATCTACAAAGTTAGTGATCAATTGGATACCTGGGTAGGGTAGAAAGAAGAGTCCATATACATTTTAGTTTCTCATTTTGTGGACCAGTTGGGTATTACTACTTTTATTTTTATGTTGAAGAGTTTAAGCCCAGTTTGGGCCTTTCTATTAAGGAAATTATATTATTAGAGTTGGCGATTCTGAAGTAGGATGAGGTTAAATGGTATTTGGAGATTCTATGGCCACTATGTTGTCTTATGAAAACACCTATGACTTCCTTTGGTGGCATGGTCATAGCCAGTGTCACCACAGCTGTGGCTTGTTGCCAATACCCTGAGGGGATGGACATGCTATTCTGCCACACAAGGTGAGTGAAAATGTAGATGGTATTACCTCCTATCAGTGTTCACACACCCTGACTTCCGTTACATACTCCATGCCTATGCTTCAGCAGCACCCTTCATCTCTGGCCCAGCTTCTTTTTAAGAAAATATTGCTAAAAAACAAATAATATAAAACTCACTGTCTTAACCATTTTTAAGCGTGCAGTTCAATAGTGTTGGGTATATTGACATTGTTATATGACAGATCTCCAGAAATTTTCATCTTAAAAAACTGAAACTCTATATTCATTAAACAATAATTCTCCATCTCTCTATCCCCTCAACTCCCCCAACTGCAATTCTACTTTCTGTTTCTATGAATCTGACTACTTTAAATATTTCATATAAGTAGATTCACACAGTCTTTGTCTTTTTATAACTGGCCTAAATCACTAATCATAATATCCTCTACTCATCCACGTTGTAGCATGTGACAGGATTTCCTTTCTTTTTAAGGCTGAATAATATTCTGATGTATGTATATATACCATACTTAGTTTATCACTCATCTGTCAATGGACATTTGGGTTGATTCCATCTCCTCCTTAAAAGGAGGGCTGGAGAGCTCTGTGGGAACCATCTTGTGAAGGAAAAAACAAGCAAGGGGAAGAAATTTAGAGTTCTACCAGGTACAAGAAAATTAAAAAGACAAGTGAGAAACAACCCATCTCCCCATCACAAGAAAAGTAACAGGTTATGTGGTAGAGGATAAAAAATAGTAAATCTAACTAGCACAGCAAAATCTTTTTTTAAATGACAGAATAGGAAAACCACTTACTAACTTTTTCAATGAAAATGTATAAAGTCAAATATGTGGAAAATATTGAAAACTTAAAATGAAAAAAATCCTAAAGAGATAACTTCCATTGAAAAAAAACTAGATGAAATGTATACATCCTTGGAAAATGCAAAGTTGGTCCCATTAAAGATAAAACATCTAAACAGACTACTTTCTTTAGGAAAAAAATAGAGAATGTTGTTATGGAACTACTCCACAGAAAGACATGAGGCCCACGTAGCTTAATAGAAAACTTCTAACAAATCTTCAAAGATCAGATGATTTCAATTTGTTTGCTTCATAATTTTTTCCAAAGCACTGGAAAAGAGGGAAAATTTCCTAGTTCTCATAGAAAGATTTATAACACTGCTACTTAAACCTGACAAAGAAATACAAAAAGAGGACAGTTACAGATCAATATCATTAAATATGGATATAAAATTTCTAAGTAAAATATTAACAAATGGAATGTAATACCAGATTAATAAATTGAAATGCCATTACCAACTGGAATTTATTCCAGAAATGCAAGTTTTGATCAATATTAAGAAATCTTTTAATATAATATGCCATAATAATAGATCAAAAGATAAGATCAGATTGTCTCAATAGATACTGAAAGAGCCTTTCACCAAATTTAACATTTCCTAAGAAAAACCAGTTAAGAAAATAAAAACAGACAGATACATTTATAATATGGTAATACGCTCTCTCTCTCTTGCACACATGTATAATTTAGTCTTAAAGTCAGCATCTCACTTAATCCTTCCACTAAGATCAGGAAAATATAAAGTTGCCCATTACCTCCATTATTATTCAACATTGTTCTGTAACCATGGACAACGCAATTTAAAAAGAGTGATCAGGAATTCCCTGGCGGTCCAGTGGTTAGAAGTCGGCATTTTCACTGCCGTGGCCCGGGTTCAATCCCTGGTCAGGGTAACTAAGATCCTGCAAGCCTCAAGGCACAGCCAAAAAAAAGATTAGGTCTAAGCTTTGATGGGACCACACAAGTAGACATTTCTAAAGACCCAAATACTTTAGTTCTTCAGGTGCTGGTGGCAGAAGTGACAGCAGAAATATCCCCAGTGAGCTAGTGTTGGTCACATGTTGTGATAGGGAAGTAAATGACTGAGCAAAGGGTGCAGAGGGGATGCCTTGGCCCACTTTCCCAAGGCCAAGATCGTAGTGCAAGGCTATTATTCCAGGTCTGCAGTAGTAATCAGTCTTTCCCCTCAGGCCATAGTCCAGGGAACAACAAACATCAATCACATTTACAGTGCTTCAGAATAACAGCTGTTGATGCAAGACTGCATCAAAATTGCTTACATTTCTAAGGCTTCCATTGCAGAAGGTGGTGACCTTCTAATCAAGTGACCAATACACTGAGACAGAGGGGTGTGAGTCTAGTATCAGAGGACTGCTTCTTATAGACCAGAGGATAAAGGTAGAACCTGTCTGACCCCGGGAGCCCCTTTACCTAAACCCCTGGAAAATGCCCCATTTATAAAAGGCTGAGGGGAAAATGCTCTGGGGCACATTGGAGATGCCTCAGAGCTCTGTCTCCAGAAGATCCATGGTGGGGATTATGCCCACAAGCTGTGTTTGCTTCTCTAGCCAGACTCTCCTAGGAACAGAGTTACTCTATCCACATTCTGAATCCTCACTGTCTATCAGTCCTTCCTGGACCAGATTTGGGCAAAGACTCTAGAAGAAAAGGATCTGACTCAAATCTGAAGCCATGGGAGAGCCAGACCTAGGATCTCGTAGGGTGATAAGGAGGCATCACAGGTGAAGGAAAGTCACACATTAGTGAGAACACAGTTTACCCAAATACTCTTGAGCAAGCTGAGTGGTTTATCAGCTGTCTAGCACACCTGCGCTCTCTGGACATCACAAGCGCCCCCTGCTGGCCACGGGGGCTACATCCTCTGGTTACTGCGATAACACTTAGCACATGTCCTTTTTGTACTGTAATTTTTTCCTGGTGTCATTACCTCAGATAACAGAGTGAGTAGATGTCTCAGAAGATCCACCACTGGAACAGTGATGCTTTCACATCTGGATTTTTATTTCGATGGAAAAATATCAATTTTTTTAAATGTCCGTCTCTGTCAACTGTACCCCTACAGCTCCAACTTTGCCTGCTGTTTCCAGACACTGCACACATATGTGAAAGGGCAGTTAAAGGGTGCAACAGGAACACACACATGGGAAATTACCCTTTATGCATGTTGAGGAGCAGAGGGAAGTTGGGCCAAAGAAGTCTCAAAAAAGTCTGATGCATAAGTTTGGATCTGTAGGATGTCAAGCGGTCTCCATGGCAGAAAGGAAGAAAGATCCCTAGAGTCAAATATCACGGCATGTGCCAAGGGCAGAAGAAGAAGGCAGGCTGGTGGCTGATGACCCCAGCATGTGAATCTAGCATCTACAATTGGAATAGAAAAGAAAAATATGGAAATAAATATGTTCCCTTAGTTAAACCTTGTATTCCTTTTTACCAATTTTTACTGTGTGTGAATGTATATATCTTTAAGTTGCCACAAATATATTCACAATGATAAATATACGTTTACTGATTGTGTAGGTCCAGTCATTTTAACTCATATTTTTTTCTCTCTCATATTATTTTTAATGCTCCTGAATAGCACACGCTATTGTCAGTTGGAACCCAGCCCTTGTCTTTTCATGGGCCAGTTAAACAGTGCTCTGTGAGTTCCCCCAGGTGCTGGGTGAGGCTGGGGGAGCTCAGGGTTTGTGTCTGAAGCACTGTGTGAGCTCTGAGGATGCTGTACCACACTGAGCAGTAATAATCGGCCTCCTCCTCAGATTGGAGCCCAGAGATGGTCAGGAAGACCACCTGCCTGATATGGAGCCCAAGAACCACTCTGAGACCCCTGTTATATTATACTATACTGTACTATAATATAGATTACATATTATAAATTGTATATTATATATAATATGATATGGTATAATATAAATTATATATTGTATCATATATATAATATTATATAAAAATGATGCCTTTGGGGATCCAAAGAAATAAAATTCTGAACCACAGAAGACCACAGAACCAAGCTAACTATTTTAGAACCAGTAAATCTCAAGAAAAATTGAGTAGGGCTCCCAGACTTCTGCTGAATAATTCATAGATCATCACCTATGACTCCACTGATGCCCCTCCCAGGGGGACACAGCTGCAAAGTCCCCGATGGTGAGCAAAAGTCTCCTGCCCTCAAGCTTGGGGTTCATCCTCCTGGGAGCAGCTGAGAGCAGACTACCCACGATTAGTCCCACAGCACCCTCTGCTGGTTCAAGTTGAACTCCCTCTCTTCCAAAGACCTGATTAATCCTGGGGCTTTTCTTGTTCTAACTAGGTTACAAGAGTTTGCAATGCACATCGTTTTCATGACACCTACCTGTCACACGCTATCCTAGCCTTAATGTTACAACAATTAACACAGCCCCTTACCATATGGCTCTTTATATCTGGGTCTCCTGGAGAAGGTAGAACTTCTTCTAGTGCTAAAGGGATAGCAGAAAGGACATTGTAAGGAGAAGAAATAGAAGGCATAAAACCTCTGCATCATTTAAGGTCAAGGGACATCCAGGAGGTGGCAGAAGTCTGATGTGTGTGCCAACTGCCGAAGGTGGTGAGGTGGGGAAAGCTTAGGCAGATGAGGAAAGGAACAAGAGAGGCTTGTGGTGGGGGAGGGGAGGGGTGCTTTATATGACAGGTAGCAGACAGAAGGCATTGTGACTTCAGCAGGGAGATGAGGACACAGGAGGTGGATGGAAACATTCCCATGGACTAACCCAGACTCATATATATGCAAAAACAGTCTTCAAACCAACTCTTCTCTATAGATCTCCCAGAGAAGGCAGTAGAGCTTGTTCCTCTTCTGGAGTAATAAACTAATAAAGTTACTTTACCAATTTTTCCAGACTGGTCAGTGTTCAGGAATTGTATACCCACAGGTCTCTGAGGTGTCCTCGTGCCCAGATTCCCTCCTCCTCCTTCTCCCTGTCCCTGGGCATGAGATGAGAGTATGTGAGTGCAGCTGCTGGAACTAGAGAAGCTGAAGCCACATAGCCTAGCAGAGCAAGGGCTTCAGAAGGAAGGGATGCAGCACCTTGAGCCTCCATCCTGCCCACAGGATGAGGTAGGAGCTCAGAGGTTCAAAACTCCAGGCCTATAGGTGGAAGACAATGTGATGCCCAACAGAAACTTCTTACTCAGAAAGAAAAATGATCCAAAGGAGACCTGCTGCTTGATGGGTTTATTTATTTGGTAAAGGCAAGTTATAAATATATGTCCTTTGGTGGGAGCTAACCAAGTCCTTTCTCTCGTGCAGATTTCCTCATGCTTTATGAGGGTCTTGGACTCAGGTTCACAGAGCTCTCTAAAAAGTGACTTTTTCTTGCCTTATTCTAAGGTCGATCTTTAAATTTTTTTCCTAGTGAGATACAGCTGTGCCGCAAACTTCTTTTATGTTAAATTAAGGTTTAGTTAACTTAGCTCTACTCCTACTTTCCTGTATTGGGACCCATTCGATTTTCCTCTCGGCTCCTATTGAGGCTCTTATTTCGTCAAGTTTACTTCTTGTCCTGCATTTAAATGGTCAGAAATGCACACAGATGTTGCTTGCAGAGCAGAGGAAAAGACAGATGTGCACGAATGCCTTACGCAGGATAGGATCTCTGGGAGAGCGTGGGAGGGAGCAGTAATGACCTGATGAGATGTCTCAGTCAACAGAACTCCATTATAACCATGAGATGACCAGGAAAATGGTGGACTAGGACATTCCAAGATTTCATTCCCCAACAGAAACATCAAAAAACCAACCAGAACATTGTGGAAACAATGGAAAACAGTCAAAGGTTGACAACAATCAAGCAAATGTTCAACAAAGAAAAAGACATCTTCAAAATGGTATGGGCGTTCATGAGGTGACATCAGCAAGATGGTGGAATAGGAGGTCCCTGGCTAGTATTCCTCCTCAGAAACAATAATGTGGTATCCTTCCGTGGGCAAAAGTGCCTTTGGGAATTGTGTGAATCCCTGATGGAGTCCAAGACCAAGGAGGGAAATTTTTAGAAGGTGAGCCCACGCCCAGGTGGCTGACTCACTGATTGGAGTCCCATCTACAGATGTGAAAACAGATGCAGAAAAAGCATTTAACAAAATTCAACACCTTTTAATGATTAAAACTCTCAACAACTCTCAACTCTCATACTTCTCAGGTATGGAAGAAACTTACCTCAATGCAATAAAGGCCATATCTGACAAGCCCACAGCTAACATTATACTCAATGGTGAAAACCTGAAAGCTTTTCTTCTAAGATCAGGAATCAAACAAGGGTGCCCACTCTCACCACTCCTATTTAACATAGTACTGATAGTCCTAGCCAGAACAATTAGGCAAGAAATCCTAAAATTTAGAAAATCCTAAAGACTCCACACACAAAAAACTGTTCAAACTAATAAATTCAGTAAAGTTGAGGATACAAAATCAACACACAAAAATCAGTTGCATTTCTATACACTAACAATGAACTATCTGAAAAAGAAATAAATGAAACAGTCTCATTTACAATAGCATCAAAAGGAATAAAATACTTAGGAATAAATTTAACCCAGGAAGTGAAAAATCTGTATACTGAAAATGATAAAACCTTGATGAAAGAAACTGAAGAAGATATAAATAAATGGGACAATATCCCATGTTCATGGACTGGAAGAATTAATATTGTCAAAATATCCACACTACCCAAAGCAATCTGTAGATTCAATGAAATCCCCATTAAAACACCAATGATATTTTTTCACAGATATAGGGGAAAAATCCTGCCACAAAAGTTTCCAAATAGACAGGGGCTTCCCTGGTGGTGCACTGGTTAAGAATCTGCCTGCCAATGCAGGGGACATGGGTTCGAGCCCTGGTCCAGGAAGATCCCACATGGCATGGAGCAACTGTGTGCCACAACTACTGAGCCTGCGCTCTAGAGCCCGTGAGCCACAACTACTAAGCCCACATGCCACAGCTACTGAAGGCTGCTCTCCACAACTACTGAAGCCCGCGTGCCTAGAGCCCGAGCTCTGCAACAAGAGAAGCTGCCACGATGAGAAGCCCGCTCACTGCAACGAAGAGTAGCCCCCGCTCGCTGCAATTAGAGAAAGCCTGCACGCAGCAACAAAGACCCAAAAACAAAGACCCAATGCAGCCAAAAATAAATAAATTTATTTTAAAAAAATAAAGAAAGCTTTTCCATAAAGTGCTAGATTGTAAGTATTTTAGAGCTTATGGGCCATACAGTGTGCGGCAACAACACAACTACTGTTGTAGCACAGAAGCAGCCTTAGTCAATATGTAAAACCAATGAGTGTGGCTGTATTCCAATAAAACTATCTGTGGACACTGAGATTTGAATTTCATATAATTTCACATTTCACAAAATATCATTCTTCTTAAGATTTTTAAAAACTATTCAAAAGTATGAAAACATTCTTATCTACCAACCATGCAAAAACTGGTGACTGGCTAAATTTCGGCCATGAGCTCTAGCTCGCTGACTCCTGCCCTAAGGAGAAGTGATGGAAACATCTCAACATTCACCTGCTTTCAAGAAGTCTGTTTTGGGACTTTTAACTCTGATCCTAGTCTGTTTTCTTGGATTCCAGCTGAACGCCTCTCTCTTTGCCAGTAATATCGCCAGTGTGCCACTTCGTGGGGTTGACAGGGATGGGAGCGGATTCGGGAATCGCCATTGCAGCATTTGAATGGAATGTAAGTGGCATCATAAGCTTTTTTCTTTAAATCAGAACTCTAGGTATGTTTGTCTGGGAGTCTGTATAGGACAAACTCTTCTTTGGTTTGATTTCTGTTTCTCCTTTTCCTAACCCATCCCTCGATAAACCTCAGGGCCTTCCATGTGTGGCCCATTCTGCCTGGGTCATTCCAGTCACATCATTTCCCCCCTCTGAGATTTCACTAAAGCAGTTATTCCCACCAAGAATATCATTTCTATATCATTTAATCCCCACTATCACTTGACCTCCTTGATCATTATAGCTCTCACTTCTATCTCTCCTCCTTGAGCTATTACACTATATATCCAGTTCTGAATTAGATGCAGGAAATTAAAAAATGTAAAAGTAATGATCCCTTCTTTTGAGAAGCTTACATCCCAGTGAGAGAAACAGATAAACATTCACTACAGTGTAGAAACTACAAAGAAAGAAGTATGCAGTGTTGAGAGACCTCGCACAGAAGGAGCATCCGTCCTAGATGGTGGCTGGGACTTGGCACATGTCCAGGGAGCTTCCTGGGGCCGATGCCAGATGGATGAGTAGAAATTGACCAAGAAAGTGATAGCATAGTAAGGAGTGAATGATTTAGGGCTAGTAGATCAAAACTTCAAGACTTGGTGATTAAGTTCCTAATTGTTCTACTGCCATCTCAGCAGCAGAAGCTGTGTCTTCTTAATTAGATCCTAAGTTCCTTAAGTACTAGGGACCATTTCCTCTTGTGTCACTCACACTACCCCATCATCCAGCATTTGAATGAGCATATGCTATAAATATTTCTTGAGTTGACTGAGTTTTTTCAGGTCTAGTCTCTTATCCTTTCTAGTGTTTGCACATGCATGTATATGCCTATCAGTCAGAGGGAGATGCTTATGTGGAAGAAAGTTGGATCATAGCAAATGTATAAACAGACCATCCCTGGATAGACTCAGAAAGTGACCTTATGTCATCACAAATAACTGTGCCCCTCCCTTGTTGAAGATTTTGCCCCTAGTTTTACCTTAGTAGTATCAGAGACTCCAGCATGGACCCAGCCTCCACACATGCCCTATGGTCCGAGTTTTGTTTTGATAGTGCCATGCACTCCAGAAAGGAGCCAGCCTCCAGAAGTGTGGACAAAATACCCTATGGCCCCAGTGGGTGTGACTAACAGGTTGCTGAGAGCCTGGCTCTTTTAGCCTGTGACCTTGGGCTTCCTTAATCTCTGTGAGGCTTGGGTTACCCCTCCACAAAACAGGAATAACTGTGCTTATCACATCTGCCTCACCTGGTGTTGTAAGAAAAGCATGAGTGATATAAGTGAAGGCTCTTTGCAAACATTAATATTCATGTAAGACTATACCATTATCATTATTATATATGGCAAGACTTGGGGGCAGTCACTGGGAATACTCTTCTATCTCTAAATTTCTTTCTCATTGGTTTGAGAAAGAAATTCAAGAATAATTCCTTTAGGCAAAGATTGTATGACCTTCTAGTGGTCCAGCTGAGCTCATATCTCTTACTCTTTGTCTACTTTTCACCATACATCTTTTGTCACATCCTAAGCCCCAGGAAATGGTGACCTCTGAATCATGGAAACAGAGGTAAGGGACCCACAGCTGTCTTGGGGTCATAACTGGTTGAGTGGGACAGGATCCAAGTAAGCATTTTATTTTCAGACTCAGAGGTCATGAAGTGAAAAAGCCCACAAGCCAAACCTCTCTAATTTCCACTCTGTTCTTGGTTTCTTGTAGGCCTTGCTGTTGTTGCTGGTCCTAGGGTGGTTCTTTGTCCCCATATACATCAAGGCAGGGGTGAGCATCCACAGGTGTTCTCTGGTGCATTTTTCTAGCATTCATTTATTCACTCATTCTTTCTGCAAAGTCATGAAACCTGGGTAATATCATTAGTCCCAGGATTTCTGGGCTTACATTTACATAAGACCGCTACGTGCTGCCGGATCGCTCTTCAAAACGGCTGCGATCCACTGTCCTCTTGCTGATCACTGTTGTGGGGGTTCCCATTTTCCCACATTCTCACCAACACATGGTATTTTCCTTTATTCTGATTTTCCTTTATTCTGATTTCCTTTATTCTGATTTCCTTTATTCTGATTTCCTTTATTCTGATGTTTGTAAGGTAGTTTGTTGTTTTTTTTAATGAGGGGTTGGAAATACCATGCTCTGGTGGCTCCCCTTCAACTTCGGTGTTGTCAACCAACTAGGGCACTGCTCTGCCTCTCTGAGCCTAGCTCCCATGCTTATTCCTTCTGCAGCTGGTGCACAGGCTGAGGGGTGCTATATCCTGGGATAATTCCTGGGATGACGGTGTCCAGGGGGCAAGCCTTCTGTCTAGTACCTCTGCAGGTCACTATATAATCCCTCTTTGCTCATCCTGAGTCCCTTCTAGTGCCAGGCTTGAACAAGCTCTGCTCTCCTTGGTGTAAGAATACACACCACAGAACTTATGCATGTGTTCTTGGACATAGCTTACCATCTTTGAGGGGGTTCTGCACAGTTTCTGAGCCCCAAGAATTCCCCTTCTTGCTTTTGATAATATTATATAAATGTTTAGTTAACATTCTTTTATACTGGGGGAGATGAAATCATGAGCTCAAACTACTATGAAGGAACCAGAAAAATGCACCTTTTAAACTGATCACATAGCTGATCTCGTATTTCGGTAATGATAACCTCAGAATTTTCTCTACATAAGAGTTAATATAACTCTCTTTTTTTCAATAAAGATAATCACATAAATATACACCTGAATATATATATGCAATTTGTTGAATTATCAATTTATTATGTAATCCTAATTATGGTTCATTACTTATATTGTTTTTGCTAGACTGCAACATTATTGGTGAAAATAATAAAAAAATATTTGTTGAGTGTCTACCATGCATTTGGTGTTGTGGTAGGTATTTTACATCTACCTTCATATTAAAGCCCCACTTTACAGATGAGAAAACAGAGGTTCAGAGAGATTGTCATTTGCCAAAGTTCATATTTCCAGTAAATGTTGGATCTGGGAACAGATCCCAAGATTGCCTGATTCCAATGCCTGTGTGCATTCCAGCCTTGCTGCTTTCCCAAGGGACTGTGCCTTTCTCACTTGTGTCTTCCCAAGGTGCCACACACAGTCACCTGCCCACAGGTGCTTAATAAATGTTGAATGATCTGAATGTGCTGGACCCTGAAGGTGAATCCCTGCTGATGTCTGTCTCTGAAGGTGATGACCACGCCAGAATATATGAGGAAGCGGTTTGGTGGGAAGCAACTCCATACTACCTCTCCGTTCTCTCCCTGTTCATCTGTGTGGCTTTGAGAATCTCAGTGAGTTCAATGCCCTCCTGGCATTTTAGCTTCATGAGGGATGAGAGTGCTAAGATCAGAGAGTCTTTAAAGGTCAAGCCATATAGATGTTTTAAAACTACATGGGGTCTCTCTACCAAGATTTTATGCAAAAAAAAAAAAAGGAACTTCAGAGACCCTGCATTTGTGGAGTAAAAGAATTACATGTAGGGCTTCCCTGGTGGCGCAGTGGTTGAGAGTCCACCTGCCGATGCAGGGGACGTGGGTTCATGCCGCAGTCCAGGAGGCTCCCACATGCCGCGGAATGGCTGGGCCCATGAGCCATGGCCACTGAGCCTGCGCGTCCGGAGCCTGTGCTCCGCAACGGGAGAGGCCACGGCAGTGAGAGGCCCGCGTACCGCAAAAAAAAAAAAAAAAAAAAA
>NW_020837972.1:131376-241592 GCF_003676395.1 Aethalodelphis obliquidens
AAAAAAAAAAAAAAAAAAAAAAAAAAAAAAAAAAGAATTACATGTCACGAGAGGCTCCAGAGTGTAAACCCACCCTTTCATTAAGGATGTGAAAAAAAATGGATGTACAGAAAGATCGGAATGTCTCATTCAAGTAGCACAGCTATTTAGTAGTAGAAACGAGAAGGATTCTCTGGCACCCTGGCTCCCCCCTGCACAACAACCTCTTTATTCTCTTTGTCAAAGCCAGTTTAGGTTTACTTTTTCCTTTTCAGCTTGATTATCTGACGTGTAGACCAGAAGGAAAGTGTTTTGTATTATTATACTGACTTTGCTTAAATGTACCCTATTTTATCGCCCCTACAAAACGAATGTCACAAATAAGTGTTAAAAGAATTCTGGAGGGCTTCCCTGGTGGCGAAGTGGTTGAGAGTCCGCCTGCCGATGCAAGGGACACGGGTTCGTGCCCCGGTCCGGGAAGATCCCACATGCCACGGAGTGGCTGGGCCCGTGAGCCATGGCTGCTGAGCCTGCGCGTCCGGAGCCTGTGCTCCGCAACGGGAGAGGCCAAAACAGTGAGAGGCCCGCATACCGCAAAAAAAAAAAAAAAAAAGAATTCTGGAGAGGGTGTGGAGAAAAGGAACCCTCTTGCACTGTTGGTGGGAAAGTAAATTGATACAGCCACTATGGAGAACAGTATGGAGGTTCCTTAAAAAACTAGAAATAGAAATACCATACAACCCATCAATCCCACTACTGGGCATATACCCTGAGAAAACCACAATTCAAAAAGAGTCATGTGCCACAATGTTCATTGCAGCTCTATTTACCATAGGCAGGACATGGAAGCAACCTAAGTGTCCATCAACAGATGAATGTAATTCTAAAGCTTTTTAACAGTTAAAACCCTTGGAGATAATCATTGAGGAAAGAAGAAAGGAAATTGAAGATTCAGCAGTACGTGTAGAAAACAAAGAAAAAGCTCCTCATGTATCGGTGACTAAGGAAATAATCTCCTGCAAGTTTATAGTCTAGGCAGTTCATGAGAGCAGAAGCTCACCCTCCTTATTGCTCCTCTGTTGAGTTGAATCATGACTGGAAGTAAACCAGTTGCTTAGATTAAATGGCATGAGCCTTTCTAATGCAACGTGAGTATTTCCCAGCACTTATTATAAATTGTTGAGCTCCATGTCAGGGGGAACAAGATTCCTATTCACTAGGAGTTCACCACGTGGTTAAGGGTGTAAGAATTTTACACATGAAATAGCACTTTGTGACAATATATGCAAATATACTAAACTAAGAGCTGGACTAGGGTGTGCGGACAAGTACAGGAAATGTGTTGCAGACCAGGAAAGAGGGTGGTAGTCCATGTTGGGTGGAATTGGAATTGGAGGTCATCCTCATTGATGGGGGTTGGGGGCACTTAAGCCCCAGGACAGAAAGGTGAGGAGAGCCCAAGGGAGGCAGAGGAGCCTGCAGGTGTCCGGGGCTTTATGCTCACATGCTCCTCAGGTGGGTGGGAGTTAGTGATCTCCATTCTCCCTGGCTCTGACATCTAGAGCTTTATGATCCTAAAGAGCATGAACAAGGTGCTGGAGCAGAATGACGTGGCCAAAGGGGCCCCCAAGGGATGCAGACTCTTGGAGTGGATGGTTCCTGCTTGTGGGGAGGGGATGGAATATTGGGGAGCTGAATGAAACAGCAGGGAAGGCCAAGAGCATGAGTGTGACTGTGCAGGGTCTGCTGTGGTCACCTGGAAAGATTCAGTGGCAGGAGTCCATTCTTACCTACAAGGTTATGGTGGTTTTTTGGGGGGGGGGGGTAATTTATTTTTTTTTTTTTTTTTTTGGCTGTGCTGGGTCTTCGTTGCTGCGAGTGGGGGCTACTCTTTGTTGCAGTATGTGGGCTTCTCATTGTGGTGGCTTCTCTTGTTGCGGAGCAGGGACTCTAGGCACACGGGCTTCAGTAGTTGTGGCACATGGGCTCAGTAGTTGTGGCTCACTGGCTCTAGAGTGCAGGCTCAGTAGTTGCGGCACACGGGCTTAGTTGCTCCACAGCATGTGGGATCTTCCTGGACCAGGGCTCAAACCCATGTCCCCTGCATTGACAGGTGGATTCTTAACCACTGCACCACCAGGGAAGTTCCTACAAGGTTATGTTTTAAGTGGTATTAATAATCTTAGATACTACCTTTTGTGTACTATTACACTCTGATAACAGATTCTGTCCTGGTTACTTATTAAACAGATCAAACTTTCACAGTCCTCCCCTGCCCCAAGTTTTAAAAAGATCATCTTGTTCACTGGTTCTCAACCTCTAATAATACATATACTGAGAATCATTATATGTATTCTATCAGACATCATGCACCTTTACCCCTAAATATTTCAACCTGTATGCCTTAAAGATATTGATATTCTTTTAGAAAAACACACTGCAAATTTTAAACCAGGAAATTAACTTTGATACAAACTAAGGTTACTAATATGTAACCTACAGACCTTATTCAGATATGACAATTGTCCTACTAACGTCATTTAAAAGCAAAAGAAAATCCTGAATCATGAAATGCTTCCTTTTTATGAGAAATATTTTATAATGATTGTGAATGTAATTAAGTCCACTGAATTATACACATTAAAATGGCTAAAATGGCAAATTTTATGTCATATATACATATATTTACCACAATAAAAAGTCATTAGTGGGACTTCCCTGGTTGTCCAGTGGTTAAGACTCTGTGCTCCCAATGCATGGGGGCCGGGTTCGATCCCTGGTCAGGGAGCTAGATCCCTGCCGCATGCCGCAACTAAAGATCCCGCACACTGCAACTAAGACCCTGTGAAGCCTAAATAAATAAATAAATATTTAAAAAATAAAAAGTCATTAGTAATATAAGCTGCTTATTTATAATTTCAAGACTATCAATTTATTGCCTTATTTGTACTATATAAGAGAAACCAAAGTCAAGGAATTCATAATACAGTAATGTGTTTTCATATGTAAATAATTATGCATGAGTACACAAGTCGTAATACTGTGCTTAAATAATTGTACATACAATGTACATCGGTATGAATGTGACAGCCATAAATGCAGACAGATGCAGGTATGTTTCATGGCAACTCAAATACAATGAGTAACAACTCAGTAGGTGATATCTTTTCTGAAATGATAAATAGACTTTTTGTAACTATCCAATTATGTAAAAAGTCCAATCTTCCCTCAATTTACACAGTAATTGCATTCCTTGAAAACCCAGTGATAACAACATTGCAGAAAGTACTTTGGGTTGGTAACACAGAGTTAGGCTCTAGGCTCAGATCATCAAGAACAGGCTTTTCACCAAGACGAATGTCTGGTGAGATGATAAAATACCAAGTTTTATTTCAAATTTCATGGGGGAAAAAAAAGCAACCATCTCCTATTATACACCTTCCAAACCCAAGTTCTACAAAGAAACCTACCTCTAATTCTTCTGATTCTGAATCCTGCTGCCTTATCCTTTGCCCTGACCCCACTCATGCTTTCCTTTCCCTTAGATTCCACGATCCATCTTTATATAATCACTCTTTAAGCACATAGCCTCAGTTTCTTTGCCTATCTCCACTTTCATTGAACTCCCCTGGCAAAAAGTCCAACCCTGGTTGAATCCAGCTTCCCTCTGACTCTGTGCCTGTACCCAGAGATTTTATTTCTGTGTTTCTAACATGCTTACATCCTATTTCTCAGGTTTTTGTTTTGGTTTGGGTTTGGTTTTTGATATGAAGCCTGGGAGGATCAGAGTTGAAGAAACACCTGTTGTGTTGAAGAAACATCAGAGAAGCTGGGAAGCACAATTTGGGGCTATAGGGGTGCCAACAGAGCTGGGTGGACATGACCTTGCATCTCAGGATCCCTCTGCAGGACTCCCTGCTGGCTTCTAAACCTCAACCAATAGTCCTTTTATCTGTGTTTCTTTATGATTTTCTCCCTGGTCCTCTCAATGACTATTCTAAACCATCCACAATGTTTTTACCTCCTGGACCTCTGCCTCTTATCAGAAAACCTCATCTCTCACTTTATCTAGAAAATTTAGGCATGAACCAACCACTCATCCCTCCTCCACCCAAATAACCTTGTTCTTACTTTTTCCCACTACTCTGAGGATGAGGAGTCTTCCTTTTTGTCAAAGGCCAACCCCTTGACCTCTACCTACTCTTGATCCCATCTCTTCTCAATGCTTCTGGCTATTTGCTTCATAATTACCCTCCTCCCATCATATTTTACCTATTACTTTCTGTTACCCCAAGCATGCTCAAGTATCTTCCTTCCTGGCCATAACCATTTGTCTATTCTGTATCTCCTCTATCTACTAATCTAGTCTTTATTGTTGTTTCTCTGCTGACCATCATTAAAGAGTAGTCTACACAAGCTATAGTGCAAACATTTCTCACCTTCTGTTCAATCACTCATTATTAGCCTCGATGGTCAGTCCAGTAATTGATCCTCTGAGGATGAGATCTGGCTTCTAAGGTGTTCATAATTGGATTGTAGAGGTGACATGTATACTATAGTAAATATTAGTGACATGTATACTATAGTAAATATTAGTCATCAGTGAAGAGCTAAGTGACGCAGTGCATGTTTCTTTTCCATCCTGACTGTTCCCTCTTTAGTCAGACATATTTTCTGGAGCCATATTCATCACACTGGCCTTGGGATTGGACCTTTATCTGGAGATCTTCATCCTCTCGGCTCTCACTGCCATTTGCACAACCACTGGTGAGTCCATTGCATGTTTGGCTCAGTCACGCTACTTCTGCTGATCTCACCCCAACCTACCATTAGCATCCTCAGTGTTAGCCTTGTCACTGCCATGTAAGGATATCCTTTTATTTCCATTGTGAGATTCAAGCACAGACCCAGAAACACAGCTAGAGCAAAGAAAACAGAATTCTCAGTATTTGGTGTGAGCACCTAATGATGTAGTGAATGGGATGGGGTAATGGTGACTGGGCCCAGCTATGTGTTTGGTACGCAGAGTGGCATTTGGAACCCAGTGTATCATACACATGGGAGGTCAGGATAAAATAGTGGCTTAGACCTGAGACTGGCAAATCTAAGGCAGGGCCCAAATGAATACATGATGCCAGGGCACAGAATCAGGAAAGGAAAATTGGGGCAGTGGGTTGGTTGTAGGAGGAGATGTGTGGTAATAGTTCAAGCAGGCTTTCATGAACCAGATATTTTGGTGTAGCACCTCATGCATACTAACTTATGAAAATTAAACTATACCAGCTCAGTTGGAAAAATAAAGAAAAAGTATAGCTGGAACAATAAAGATAGTCCTGAAGCCATTTTAATACTTTGAGCACATGTTTCAGAGTAAGTGAAAGTTAAGTGCATAAATCTCCTATTTTCAGTATCCATCTTGTTTCCGCATGACACTCTCATGAAGGAAATATCTTGTTGACTGAGACTCTGTGAGCCTAGAGTTGAAAGAGAAGTTTTTGTTGTTTGAACAACACTGCAGCAAAACACAAGTCAACGACTATATCTAGCTCTTAACTAATGAAACAATGAAATATTCTGACACTAGAGCAAAAACCGTTCTTTCCAGTTTTGTTTTGTTTTGTTTTTTTGCGGTACGCGGGCCTCTCACTGTTGTAGCCTCTCCCGTTGCGGAGCACAGGCTCCGGACGCGCAGGTTCAGTGGCCATGGCTCACGGGCCCAGCCGCTCCGCGGCATGTGGGATCTTCCCGGACCGGGGCTCGAACCCGTGACCCCTGCATCGGCAGGCGGACTCTCAACCACTGCGCCACCAGGGAAGCCCTCAGCTACTGTTTTGATAGAGATTTCCTTGAGTGACAGAAGCTCTCCCAGTCTTTTAAAGTTGACTGTGCTGGGGGCCTCCTTCAACTCCTAGCCAGGCTTGCACTGGATCTGACCAAGGTGAAAGCTTAGGGTCTTCTCAGGTCTTTTCTAAGCATGTGTCTTACCCTGGTCATAAATATGGCTTTCTAAATTCCCCATTATATACAGTTGTTTTTGGATGTCTTAATTTCCCAGAGACACTTTCCCCAGATTTTGCCTTAGGCAGTCTGTTGTGTTTTGACAACACAAGAGTCTTTGCAAGTTTGGCTTGCAGTGTTTTCAAGATTTTCCAGTCTGAGTTCAGAGTTAGGTAAAACAGAGCTGTACCTAGTGTCAGTCCTTCAGGTAGCCTCCCAGACAGGTTAGAAGAGGCATACACAATAATTTGTGAATGTGGTCTGCTCTGCTCCCTCTGGAGCTAGGGAAATGGTTCCACACTGGGGACATGAGCTACCCCTACTTTAAAACTGGTGCCAATTTATGACTGGTGCTGCTTTAAAACTGCCACCACACAGCGAGAGGGTAAGGGAAGGGCAGTAAGATTGCCACAAAATCTTCCTACCATTTTGTAGTGACTTTTTCTTGATTCCATGCTTGTTTGGTCGCTATAAACTTTTATAAATCATTTTCCATAATTCTCACAAAATTGGTTCTGACAGTTTCTGCTCATTTTTCTTTCTTTTTTTTTAAACATCTTTACTGGAATATAATTGCTTTACAATGGTGTGTTAGTTACTGCTTTATAACAAAGTGAATCAGTTATACATATACATATGTCCCCATTCTGCTCATTTTTCAATGTTTCTATTGGAGGATGAGAGTTTGGAGTGGCCTACTCCACTGTATTGCAGACATCATCGTTTTTATGATCTCTTCCTGATTTCTTTTTCTTTGAAGACTTTTTAAATTCTTTGTCCTTTTTTCCCTAATAGTTTCCTGCTATCTTTTCCTCGTTGATTCGCAGGAATTCTTTGAATAGTCTACCTACCAACTGCTTGCTATTTTTTGTATTACTTCCTGACTTCATGTTCTGCCTACTCTCTTTCTGGAACGTCAAAGAGATGAATGTTGGCCTTCCTGGGTCCATGTCTTCTGAATTTTATTTCACAGTTTCTATCACTTTACCTCTTTTTAGTACGTTTTAGGATAATTCATGGGCTTCATATTTCCATCCACTAAGGTCAGTTCTGTCCATTCTGCTATTTAGCCCATCTTCCAAGTATTCTGTTTCAACAAGTTAAATTTCCCTTTTCAATATCTTTGGGTAGATAGTATAGTACAATATTAACAAACTGGAACTCAGAAGTCAGGACCCTGGTCCTGGAGCAGTCAGAGTTGTGGTGTGAGAATGAGAGACAAGGAATGTAAGTGTGTAAAAACAGCTTGTGCTAACTAACATCGTGGACATGGTGTGAAAACTTGTTCTCTAAAATCATAGACTGAGAAGCTTGGCTATTTGAAATGATATCAGTGAGAATGAAATAGCTCACTCTTGCCTGATGGCTCTGAGTCACACAGGTCACTAACAGAGAAACAGCCTCGCTTTCCAACCCAGGCGCAGAGCTTCAGATAGGGGTCTTCAGACATAATATTCCACATTTAACTTTGAATTTCCAAGATAATGGGAACCCTGGGTCTGTTTCTTAGACCAGCCTGTATATTAACCCCTTTACACACTCTCTCTGTTTTACTTTGAGCCAAACACAGTCTCACCTAAATTTTCCCTAAACTCCACACTTCCTCCAAATCCCATGGTAACTCTATCTCTTCCTCTATTTGGTGAGAAGCTGCACTTCTGCTTGATTGTGTCCCTTGCTGAAGCAAGTTGAATCAACCTAGCTTTGTGGGGCCATAGGTGTGTTCCTGGCTTCAAGAGGGGTCAGAAAGTGATGAAAAGTGGTGTTGGGTTCACTGAGTAGAAAAAAATGGAGTCTGCAAGACGGCTGGACCAGGTGAATGACTATTGAGGAGACAAGAATAGAGACAGAGAGAGAAGAAGAGAGGGTGAAGAATAAGAGAGGGTTAAGAAGAAGGAAGGTTGAGAAGAAGACAGACAGTCTTGTAAGGAAATGGAAATGCAATTCCTGATCAAGAGTCTGTCTGATGGTGCCCTATAGACCTTTGAGACAGCTATGAGAAGTGGATCTGTTCTAATAATGTAGGTGTGGGGTATGGTATGGTGAAGTCGGTGCAGCCACAAGAGAAGAGAACCAGGCTTGAAAGGCAGAAGTTTATTATAGTCACAGATCCCAAAGAGGAGGGCACTGCATGCCATGCAGGGCCACAGGGGGAAGCACCACTGTCAGTCAGAAGGCAGAAAGGAGCAAGAGGAAGGCCTAGGCCACAGACTTTATTGGGGTTTCTTCAGGAAAGGCAAGGCAGGGCAGGTAAACAACTTAGGATTGGCCGGTTTGAGTAATTCTGGTGCGCTTTGGGCTATTGAGGTGGTCTCTAATTGCCAAGTACCTGGCCCTGGGATGATTTAGGACAGAAGAAATATTGCCTTGGTGTGTGAGAGTTAGATAAGGAGGTGACTGGTGTATAAACATGATTGGTTGGTCAGTTTATGACAGATGTGATCCGGAACAAGCACTTTGCCATCTCTCCCCAGTCTGCAAGGCCTCCAAATGCCAGAGCATCAAAGTACAGAAAATAGGAAAATATAGTTAATATACTTGACCCTGTGATAAATGCCTATCAAACTGACAAATACAGAATCTAAGAAAATGCAGAACAGGATCTAATCCCCTTACAGATTATATTAGATGGCTAGGGCTGCCATAACGAAGTACCACAGACTGGGTGGCTTAAACAGCAAAAATTTATTTTCTCACAGTTCTGCAGGCTGGAAGTCCAAGACCAAGGTGTCAGCAGGGCTGGTTTCTTCTGAGGCCTCTCCTTGGCTTATAGATGGGCAGTCTTCTCCCTGTGTCTCCCCATGGTCTTCCCTCTGTGTGTACCTGCATCCTGATCTCCTCTTATAAAAACATTAGTCATATTGGATTAGGTCCCACCCTAGTAATCTCATTTTAACTTAATTACCATTTTAGGGAGCCTATATCCAAATGCAGTCACATTCTGAGGTACTGGGGGGAGTTAGACTTTAACAAATGAATGCGTGAGAGAAGAGAACACAATTAAGCTTATAGCACAGGTAAAGTTAATTATGCATCTTATGGATTTCCAAGTCATGGGTTCCTGTGGAAAAAATAATCTAACGTGGATGTCATGCAGCAAAAGGAAACAGAATTACAAACTGAACATATAGGGCCTGAGGGTGAGGGAAGGCAGGTGGGGCAGCGCCTTTGGGTGGCTGGATCACAGAGGTTTTCAACAAAGAGTTAATGAGAAAGCATCTGCTGCTCCCAGGACTCAGGCACCTTGACTCCTGGACTATCAGAAAATAAAGCGAAGCACCAGCATTCTAATTTGAATTTTCTCCAATCTGAAATATCTAGTGTTTAGTTTGACAATTTGGCCTTTGAGTGTGATCTAGGAATGCAGGTCCACTCAAGGACCAACTTCTCTCAAGCTGGGGGTGCCCTAGAACCAGAAAGCATCATTATCCATGTCCTGGGAGTCTTGGAAGAGCCCTCATAGAAGAGCAGAAGCTCCTCTGACAGAAAAAGCTGGCTGGGTCAGGGATGCAATGTGGACCTCGGGGACTGAATAACACTCACCTGAATCCTCCAGAGCTAGTCAAATAATGCTGCCCCATTAACCTCACCCACATCTCCCTAATTCCATCCCCACCAACCCATCAATGCAACGGCATCTCATTCAAACAACTTGGTTCACCGAAATCCAACTTGGAGTTTAGAAGGAGTACTCTTCGGGCTGAGTTTGGGGTAATGTTAAAAAAATCTCTCTCCTGCAACTAAGTACACACATATTTTTCTCCCAAGGTTTGCCTTCGTGAAGCAGAACAAGCTGTAGCATATCTTTTAGGAAATGATGATTTCAGTACTAGGAAAAAGTGGGTTCTAGTGAGTTTCAGAGGTAGAAATTTTTTCACGTATACACCAATGCCTGACTCAGTTATATGGAAGTAAGAAATGCTCCCAGGTATGTCAAAGGCCCCAGGACCAACGTCACTCTGCAGACAAGGAGCTTTATCTTCTCATTTTGAAAGATTCCTTTTAAAATGGTCATCCATACTTAAAGAAGCTTTATTCCTGACAGTGCCTGGTTTTTCAGTTCTAAAAACTAGCATTAATGAGCAATCACTCTGCACCATAACACACACCTTCCATTTGAGGAAACGAATAGCTCTTTCCTGCATCCCTGAAATTATTCTAGTATAGTTTATCACTTATTGGGCCCTGGTTACCCAAGTGGTTCAGTCTGTTCTAATGGGACATTGTGCATTGAAGGTAGTTACTCACCTCATGTTTACTAGTGGTTTTCAAGTGGAAATCATCTTCAAACTTTGCTACTTGTTGTTAAACTGTTCAAGTTGTTAGATTCTATTCTCAACTGTCCTGGCTCCTGCTTCCTAATCCATATCTTGTACCAACAAATGCTCACCACAGACAAGCTCAGTATTTGTCTAGAATCTCTAGAAAACAGGAAATCAGGATGTTATGGTTTTTTAATGTTTTTATTTTTTACCAAAGTAATAAATTTTAATGTACAGGACTAAATGCAGCTTAATATTACATCTGCTTGGCATCTTTCATGTATGTATTGCTCATCCTCTTTTCAAAGTGACCTCGTCACACCCAGAGGAGGTAGGTAGATGCTATGAGCACCAAGGTCCCCATTTTTCAAAGAGAAAAATACAGAGTTGAGACAAAATAATTTACCACAATATATATAGTGAATCATTGACAAGGTCAGAAACAGAATCTAGGACAATCTAGATACTTTATGATGCTCCATCCACTAGCTTTCAATCCTCTCCCTTTATCCTCTCAAAGCTCAAAAATATCACAAACTCCCCACAAAACTGAGTACTCTGAGTAATACTAGCCATGTGAAATTCTCCACTTTTCCTTGTTTTCTGCCTAGCTTAAGGGGAGTATGAGGGCACATCAAATATTTTCTTTTCCTTTCACAAGAAGAAGCCATTCTTTACCTGTTGAACCATTTTTATACCCAAGGAACCACTCTCAGCTCTTTTCTAAGCTAGCCTGAAATCAGTCAATACTAACATCATGACTTCCACAGGATTATATTACAATATGATTAAGATTCCACAGGTGGAACTAAAAGAAATAAATTAATTAAATTTAATTTTAATTTAAAACATTTCTCCCTAGGAAACAGGTAAAACAAGAAATAAAAGTGTTGAGTGCTACCACCTGGAACAGAGACCACCCACCCCAAACTTGGTCAATGGATGACCACCAATCAAGACACTTAAGAAAAGAAGAGCTGCGGTCACATGAACTCACAGGGAGGAGGATCTCTGGCTAAAAGTTTCAGTGTTTCAGGAGAGTGCAGCTGCTTTGAGATGACAGATGCCCCCAAGAGGCATATGTGCTCTATTTTGTGACACTGAGTCAGTTACTAAGCCTGTATGTCAATATCAGCACCATGAGGAAGAGGAGCCTCTGAAAAATGCACCCCAATTCATTATAGTCACCAGAGTGTATACTCTGTGCAGCCATAAGGTTAACCAAAAATAAAGCAAGCATTTATTAACAAATACCCACATCATTCATTCAGTCCACAAACATTACTGAGTGGCTAAGAGAGTCCAGGCACAGGAAATGCTAAAATGAATGAAATTTCAACACAAAGAACTGACAATGGACACTTTTAAGAAAACCAGAAAATCCCCTTGACTCGGAATTATCTGTTCTCCCCGCTGGCCTGAGGCTGGAGCCTAGGTCCCTCCCTTTGGTGTTAGTACTGCCATGTCCAGGCCCCTCCTTCAAAGAGCAAACACCCAGGACAGGGACCCCATCAAGTTCACATCCTCAGCTTCAACGTGTTCATCAGTTTATCAGATTGATCTTTCCTGTGCCAGGAAAACCTTGACTGGGATATCATGAGGCGGGGGAGATTTTTCTTTTAAAAAAAAAATGAAGGGGGAAGTTAGATAGGGAAAGTGGTAGGAACCAGGGAGACCACAACTCTTAACATAATATTCAAGGGTCACAAACAATGTTGACGTGCTGAATCTACCTGAGACAAACTTGCATCAGACATCATGGGCTTCTGTTTCTTAGTCTGCCTTTTCCTAGACATCAGACTGCCTTTTCCTAGACATCAGACTGAGTGGAATTTCCTTCTGCAGCTCCGATATGTACAGATGATTGTATCACACTGGTCTCAAATACAAGCTAACAGCAAAACAGCAATTTTTCTCTAGCTAGCCTGTAATTACAAATGTACACATTTATCAACTGGGCAAACTTTACAACTAGCTGGTGTCCCTTCAACACTGCAGAACGGGATTAAAAGGAGACAGAATAAAGATCCCAGCCTTCACAAGCACAGCCTGCAGCAGAAGGCAGGACTCAGGCAAAATACCCATGACAGAAAACGGCCACGGTCAGCAGGATAATGCCATTGATGTTCACTATCGTCCTCCACAAAGGCTTCTCCGAGGTGTCTGTCATCTTCAGCTTCATGGCTGCCTCCTCTTCCTTTGTCATTTTGGGACCCTTCTGCTGGTCCAGACCACAAAACAGGTCATAGGCCCGCCTGAAGCATCCTTTTTTCTCCTCAGGAACTTCTGTTTCAAGGGCAAAGCATAAAAGGATTGTTGGATACAGAAGCAGGAGGCACCAGAAAAGGTTTCCAGGGGAGATGCCATTCCATGAAACATCTGCCATTTTGCAGACATTTCCCAGTTTTCTTGTTTGCAAGAATGAAAATGGTACAAATTTATGTTTGTATAAACATAATTATAAGATGATGTTAATAGATGGATTCTACATCCTTATGATCAGCTTGCCTACGTTTTATCTCTGTTGGGCCCAATGTAAATACATTTTAATTTAGAACAGTCAGAATCAAACAGGAAATAATAGTTTATGAGAGAGAAATGTTAACAATTGGCTGGGGACTGTGACTTATGAAGAACATGGAAAACCCACCTCCCAAACACAGAAACTCATGTCTGTTTGCTACATCACTGAAAAGCAATGAGATTGGCATGACTCAGGAGTGCACTGGCTACACCTGGAAACTCCAAGGCTTCACAACAGATCCAGCCATGTGATAAGGATTGGTCTGAATAGTCCCTGATACAAGGCAGCAGTGATCAACACTTCCAGGGCTTAAGATCTGATACTGCTGTGTCGAACCATTCAACTGACCTTGCCATTCAAAGTGGATGCCCACCAAGGGAACTAATTCTGTCTCCTGAGCCCAGGTGTGGCATTAGAGGTAGGCAGACCTGGGTTAGAATCTCAGGTTTGTGACTCACTAGATACAAAATCAAGCCCACTGTGTTTTCAGCACCATGGTCAGGGACCACTGCTCTCCACTCTCCCAGTTCTAAGAATCACAGACTTACTGAATTGGAAAGAACCTCAGTGGTCAAGCACATACATGTGTCAGAACTGGAACCAAAACCCAGCTTTATGGCCTTCTTTTTTTTTGCTTTTTTGAATTTTATTTTATTTATTTTTTTATACAGCAGGTTCTTATTAGTTATCCATTTTATACATATTAGTGTATATATGTCAATCCACTTTATGGCCTTCTTAATTCACCTCTCATATTCAAGTATACGTAAAGTTGGATAAATAACACCTTCTTCATTAATAAGATTTCCTGAGAGAGCGCCCAGTGTGTAGTAGGGGTTAGGAAGTGTTAGTCCCCTTCCATTCCCTCTCTTTTCTCTCACACACATAAAAAAGATAGACAAACCTCCTTGTACCCCTCCATTTCAGTAAACTCTACCAAAATAGGAGAATGGGGAGGGATTAGCAAGGAGTTGGGCTCACTAACCAGCCCAAGTGAGAAATGCCTGGTTATCTGGGTCAATAAAAAGTTGGGTGGCCTTGAGAAAGTCTTTATGTCTCATTTTCCTCATCTGTAAAATTGGAAGACTTACACTTGCATTATATGCCTTATAAGTATGATGCAGTGCTAAAATGTATCACTAAAGTATTCATAATTAAAATGTTATGATCATATCAATATCAGTCATGATGACAATGGTGCTGGTGGTGATGATATGGGGATGATGATGATGCAGCTGCAAGTTTCCTCATGCTGCCATTTCTCAGAGAATGTTGAGGGTCACACCTATTGCCTGCAAAAGCCCTCAAGAGATCTTCATTTTTTGAACTTTAATAGGGCAGAGTGTTCAGTCTGATTTCACCATGAGTTCAAGAAACAACAGAATTCAAGTGCTGCCAGGAACCTCAGAAGTCACTAAGCCAGTTCTCTAGTCAGTGTAGGAGTCTCCTCTATGGCATCCCTGTTAGATGCATACTTGCTGCCCACCCCTTTCCAGACAAACACAGTTAGAAAACTCTTCCTTAAGTATCAGTAATGACGGTGATAACTATAGCCAATTCTTATAGTGGAGGATTATGCTTATAGTGGAGGATTATGCTATGAAGTGTAGCCTATCATTTAGAATACTTTTGTGAGGAACTTGACCTTTAGAAAAATGGAATCTCTTGCCCAGGGTAGTAAGTAGAGAATTCAGGATTCAACCTCAGTTCTCCCCAAATCCAAATACCACACAGTTTCTGCACTATCCTGCCTCCATACTTCAAGTTAAATTGGAAGAGTTCTTTCCACCCATCTGTCTTAAGCCTTCCCTGTGGTGCAGAGCTAATCTCTTCTTCCACATTAAAACATGCAAAATATGCCTCATCCATGTTCCTTTCAAATCTGATATTCTCACTCAATGTGGAGACATTTTGAGGGGTGGGAGAAGTAGGGGGCATGTTCACACCTGCCTGGCCCAAGGAAGCAGGAAGGGGCAGCCTTTTTCAATACCATGGCCAGCTGCCTATGGCTCTAGGTTCCTTCCAGCACTTGCAGGGTTACATTTCAGAACTGAGAGGTCTTTAGAGATCTCAGAGCAGACTACATCAGAGCTGGGACCATAGGCAAAGCCTCTCCCTTCCTGGGCCTCAATATCCATGTCTGTAAAATGAGGTGATAAGACCAAACAATCTCTAGGGTCCTTTCCAGAGCTAGTTCTATGAGTTTCCTGATGGCCAGATTCAGACCTTGTTGTGCAGCATCCATGCTCCCCTTCAGATGGAGTGATGAGACCTCCAGCCCAGTACCAGGTAAAACACATATGACCTTGTGCTACCACACTTCTGCACACTGCACATCACCACAACCATCTTCCATGTGTGCACCCCTCCCATCTAGGGAGGAAAAGCTGCAACACAGAAGTTGAGGAAAGCATTGCTCCATGATCAGGATAAGTCTCTTGGCATTGCCTAAGCATTATCTTACTGGACTTCCAGGGAAATTTGATTTTTTAAATATGATGTGGTAAGCCGGTAAGACACAAGACCCTACGAGCCTCTATCCCATCCCCCTGATATCACTAGAACTGACCATAGCTTTGGTTCCAACTTCTTTCAGCTCACAGGCTATGTCGGAAGAGTCCTGAGCCTTCCCTTGTCCCTAGCCAAGCCCCAAACCAAGTCAGGGTGGCATGTATCTCACCCACGCTTACTCACTGAGCACTAAAAACCAGGGACTGAAGAGCTGGGATGATTTGGTATCCCCTTCCTCCCCTTGACCAGACCTTGAGTAAACTACTCAAAACCCACTTATCCATCTCACCCCACACCCCACTCCTCACTCCCCTCTAGTAGAAAGATCTGAGCTTTGATGAGGCACTTAGTGAAGGCTTCAGTAAGGTGGTCTTGCTGTTGGAGGAGTAACTCTTTAGGGCTTAGGAATAGGCTCTGAGCCACAAATCACCTGTTTCAATGGTCTCCTCTGAGGTTTCTTGAATGTCCTCCTCTTCTGCATCCAGGTCAATACGCTCCTCTTTGCTGTTACGCAGGCTCCAGCACAGGCGGTAGAGCTGTGGAGAAAGCAGAACAGGTTAGCAGAAAGATCCAAACAGTGTCTTGGGCCAAGAAGTTGAGAGAACAAAGAGATGTATATCAAGAAAGGAAAAGGAATGTGGCTCTCAATACCATAAAGAACACAGATAACAGTTCCCATCCACAGCACTATCTCTAAATATGCTGGGAATGTGGATATAAATCTTACACACGTGCACACCAGCCCCTATGCTATGTGCATATTCAGAGGCTATGAGACTGCCTTGAACATAGAAATGTTTTGAATGAATGATCTCTTGTTACATATGATAAGTGAATTTGTTCCATTTAGCACCTGTGCTGGGAAACAAGGCTAGACACCCATTTATCTAGACCAGCAGTGTAAGATCAGGTTTTCTGTACTATATTATGGGGGGAGAATTGTAGACTCATAAGCCATTTAGAACAGGGAACAGCTGGAGGTGCAGTTTCTATTGACATAAAACCAGAAACTACTTTACTTCAAGAGGAAGCATGGAATTAAATGTGTTTGGGGCTACAATACTTTCAAAAACTGAGACATCAAGAAGCAATTAATACAACATAAAGTGAGCCTGTGACAGATTTGGCCACTAACCATGATGGCGGTTCTGCTGCTATAAAAGCAATATTTGTTTGATATTAAGGTTGGTCACAGTTTTGAAAATTTGGCAGTGAGACTGAAGGTCTCTCAGGGATTCCGTAAGCCCTGTATTTGTCCACGCACCAGAAAGGGATAAACAAAACCCTTTCTCTTTCTCTACAGACAAATGCGATCTTGGGTTAACTCTCTAGCTCTGTTCCTTGGAAAACTGAAAAGGATAGAATGTCACCTGTGCTGGGTTATCAGACTATATTGCTTATGGTAAAAATGACCCATAATTGGTAATCTTCATCTGCATTGGGAGGGTGACATCTAGAGTTAAAGAAGAGTACTTGCGATTTTTAAAGTCTTGAATCAATTAGACTTTGATACTATTTGAAATTTCTTAAATTCTATGGGCAACTGTTTGGAGGCTTAATTGGGAAAAAATAAAGGGTAAATCATACTTCAGATTTCCCTCAATGTGGTGATTTTTATAACCAGGTATGTCCCTTGTTGGGACCCCTGGAAGCTATGACCAGGAGATTGTTACAAGAAATATGTGTTGCTATCTGGGGCATAAGCATCCAAGCCAGGGTGACCCCTGTGCCTGCCCATGTGATCTCATTCCCTTGTACCGAGCTGTCACTTGGGGAGCAGGATCCAGAGAATAGCCTCTGGAGTGAAATGAGGCCTGCTGTGAGGACTCCTGCTGAAGACACACTCTTAACACTGCTCTACTGGGAAACCATGTTTTCTGTCCTGTATCCTTCTACATGACACCAAAAGCAAGGATGGCCATTTTACTCATGTGAGTTGGTGACGTCTGATTGAGCCAAAGGCAACCAAGATGGGTGTTGCAGCATGAACATGAAACCAGGGCAGGACAGGTCTCCCAGATGGATACTCACATGCACATCTGGAATGGGCTTGGTGAAGAGGGAGACAGCCAGGATGATGATGAGAGAAATGACAAAGAGGATGATGGCAAAGTACAAGTAGTGTACACCACAGATAATTGTGGGACAGTTGCTGGGCTCCATGCAGCTCCCAGTTCCATAGGCAAACTCAGCAATCATACGGGACACCCCAATCACAAATCCAATGATCAGTCCCCAAAAGGCTCCCTGTGAAAGAAAAACCAGGGTTAAGAAACACTGTATACAGAAAACAGCTGCACATTCACTGTGGGGACAGAGGCAAAAGAATAACAGTGAGAGAAATGAGAGCTCCAGGCTATCTAAAACGGAAACAGTGGAGTTCAGAATACGGCTAGGAATGTTACATCAGGCCTTCAGTGGTTGCGTTTACCACGTTTCAGTAATGTGATTTTACGTAAGTCATAAAACAAGGATTCACAAGATAATGGAGTAAAGTGTCTAATAACTGGTTAGAATAGCAACCTAAGGCCTTAATTCCCTTTAACTTTAAAAATAATTTGAATTTCTCTACCTGCAGCTACTTTTACCATCAGCCTCCAGACTTAGGCACATTCAGATGTACAGCAATTACTTGTGAAGTAATTTGTATTCCTTGAAGACATGGAAAAAGAAATTGGGTCTTTTGGGGACAGAGGAGAAAGGAATTTTCCATCACCCCCTTTTATAGATCCAAAGTCACTGTTTTTAATTTGAGAACATAAAATTATACTGTGTGTTTTTACATTAAATTTTGGGTTTACATATTAGAATTATGGAAAGCCCTTAAGAGACTAGTAACATTGGGGGACAATTTTTCAGGTTTTTAAAAGAACCCTTTCTTTCCTCCCTCCCTCCCTCTCTTCCTTCCTCCCTCCTTTCCTTCCTTCTTTCCTTCCTTTCAGTCAGTTCTCACCTAGAGGACAAGGTCTGAGTCTACAGGTCATATTTTAAGAGGACCAATGACAAAGCAGAGTGAGCACATAGAAGGGTGGCCAAAAGAAGGCTTCGTGATTTTGTCAAGTGTTGGTCTGAACAGCTCCTTTGCTAGCCATCTGTACCCCGACACTGTATATTACAGGTGTGCTAAATTACCAGCTATTCTTTAAACGTGTCATGTATGTTCATGTCCTGTCTCTTTGCACAGGTCATTCTCTCTACCTAGGAGGGCACAGGTTCATCCCTTCCTGGGAACCTTGCCCTAGCTGGAAGGTCTCCTCTCCTTCTGCCTAGACAGAACTGGGTGGGTGCATCCTCCTTGCTGTGGCTGCAGCACTGTGGACACACCTCCACACCAGCACCGACCACACTGCCATGTAATCATGCATTCGCTCCTGTCTCCCCATCTGAACTGGGAGCTTGCTCAGAGAAGGAACCAGGATTCATTCCCTGCGTGTTGCTAATGCCTAGCCCTATGCTGGCATCTGGAAGTGTCTGCTGGATGAATAAATGAATAAGGAAGAAGAAAAAGAGGTCCCGTTTGTCCCTCATACACTTTTTCAGTAAAAAATTTATTTCTTAATTTTAGTTTGTGTGAATAGTATTGATAAAACTCGCTTAGGTTTTCCTTTTCTTTTGGCAATTAGTCTGCTCTTATTCCTTTAGTCTCTATTCTCAAGAGGCTCTTGAAAAATCTGGGGGACTTCCTTGGCAGTCCAGTGGGTGGGAATCCACGCTCCCAATGCAGGGGGACTGGGTTCGATCCCTAGTGGGGGAACTAGATCCCACATGCATGCCGCAATTACAAGTTTGCGTGCCGCAACGAAGATCCCGCGTGCTGCAACTAAAACGCAGCAACAGCCTAAATAAATTAATTAATTAAAAAAAAAAAAAAGTTAGTGTAGCTTAAAATTTATTAAAAAGAAAAAAAGAAAAATCTGGGATCCTTTGAAATTTTCCTCAAGACTTGGTCACCCCTCAGCAAACAGAGTGCGAGATGAGTCCTGAGAATCACTTTGCAGTCTCTGTGTGCTACTCTCCAGAGACTCTGGGCCAGGGCTTCTCACCCTCAGCACTGTGACATTTGGGCTGGATAATTTTTTGTTGGGGGAAGTGGGGTAGGAGGGTGTCTTGTGCATTGTAGAATGTTGGTCTCTACCCACTAGATACCAGTAACATCCTCCAAATCATAACAATCAAAAGTGTTCCCAAATGGGAATTCCCTGGCCATGCAGTGGTTAGGATTCCGTGCTCTCACTGCAGAGGGCCCTAGTTTGATCCCTGATCAGGGAACTTTAAAAATCCCACAAGCTGCACGGCGTGGCCAAGAAAAAAAATGTTCCAAAATAATGAAATAAGGGCTTCCCTGGTAGCCCAGTGGTTAAGAATCTGCCTGTCAATGCAGGGGACACGTGTTCAAGCCCTGGTCCGGGAAGATCCCACATGCCGCGGAGCAACTAAACCCGTGCGCCACAACTACTGAGCCTGCACTCTAAAGCCTGCGAGCCACAACTACTGAGCCTGCGAGCCACAACTACTGAAGCCCGCGTGCCTAGAGCCCATGCTCTGCAACAAGAGAAGCCACCACAATGAGAAACCTGTGCACCGCAACAAAGAGTAGCCCCCACTCGCCGCAACTAGAGAAAACCCACATGCAGCAATGAAGACCCAACACAGCCAAAAATAAATTAAATAAATAAATTTTTTTAAAAAATAATGAAATAAGAGAATGTTGCATTTATGATGTGAAAATTAGTCATCTCATTTCCTAATTAAAGAGATGAATTTAGTGCACCATTAAAAGAAATGTTCCCAATACAGTAGTTATTGGGTGTTTACATACCCAAAAAGCACTCCCTTTAATAACTTGGAATACTTCTGAAGTTAGTTGAAGAGTGGTTATAAATAACTGCCAAATAAAGGAGAACAATGCTAACAAAATGTGTTTATTCCTTTCAGAGTGTCATAGACATGGACATAAAGATATATAGCTATATCTCCTACCAAGGAAATCAAAATAGTAGGATAAACTGAACCTTTCCTTAAGGAATTTTGAAATGTAGGTAATAATCTGGATTTGGGGTATCAAAGCAATTTCTGTTTGACCAAAATTTTAAAATATGAAATATAATTTTAAAATGTTCACAGATACGAAAAAAAAATGTTCCAAGACATCACCAAATATCCCCTGGGAAAGGGAAAAATTACCCCCGGTTGAGAACCATGACAATCTATTACAATTCTTAGCCTTACTTTTGTTTTTAATATTTATTTATTTGGCTGTGCTGGGTCTTAGTTGCGGCACGCGGGATCTAGTTCACTGACCAGGGGTCGAACCTGGGCCCCCTGCATTGGGAGCTTGGAGTGTTAACCGCTGGACCACCAGGGAAGTCCCTAGCCTTACTTTTTGAAAGCTCTGGTCCATTGCTGAACTGAGTCTGCTTGTGGCCCACTGCAATACCCAGTTGGGCTTCTAGCCACACTTTCCTTACCTGAATTTTAAAAATCTCCCAGTGAACCAGTTTCTGTCAATCCCTATTGAAACGTATTCCAAGATGTGTGCCAATTTCCCTAACTTTCCAAGATCACTTGCAGGTTTAATTCTGATCTCTCAAGGCCACTTATCCATGCACCCAGTTTTGTGTTCCCAGCAAATCTGGACTATGTTCCTAATGGCAAATGACAAAGGAAGAGAGACACGTGTTGTGATTCACACACCTCAACTCTGGGTCACTGCAGTGAAGTGTTTCCCTGATATATATCTGTCTCTGTCCCATTGAGAGAAAGGGGTTGTCTAACCAAAAATACATCATTGTTTATATTGTTTCAGACAGTCAGCTACATAGTCAACACCCCTACCCCTTCCCAATCCTTCCCAGGCATAGAGATGGTTGGATACAGAGACACTGAGCAACATCCCAGTCAGAAGCCTTATCCAAAGGCATTCTTTTCGTGGTGCTTCAAAATCTGCAACGTTGCCCCACTGATGGCCCAAATTCTTCAGCCTGGCTTTCAAAGGGACTGTGCCTAGTCTAACCTTAACCTGCCTTTCCAGCTGAGTCTTCCATTATCCACACACACAAACTCTCTCAACAGGTGAGATTCCTGACAGTCCCTCATCCCTATCCTGCTTGAGTATCACTACTTAGTCCTTCACTGGGCCCTGAAAAGTGCTGGCTGGAAAATCTAGCTCACTGCCGAACCAAGGAGGTAGCCTGTGCTAGAACTTCCTCTGGAGCTGCTCACCCAGGGGCTACAAACTTCCCAGGGAGTGCCATGCAGTTGGGTCAAAATCACCAGGAGTGGATGGAAAACATACATCATTAGTTGGGAATTAATTTGGAACATGCAGCAAAGAGAAGAGGGAAGTCCGAGAGTATGTGAACCCAGGAGAGTCCCATGGTCCCTGGAGGCTTTTCCATATAAACCCTCAGCAGCACATTCATTCCTGCTTAAGATCTCTGGGAAATAGAATCCCTCCCAGAGAATATACAAATCCAGATGGGAATTTCTGTTCCAGAATGATTTTTCTAGACATGTATGATACCTACCTGCTCATTGACTCTCTTGCAGAAAATAGCAAGCAGGAAGACAGCTGCAATGGGTGGTCCCAAGTAACTGGTGATGGACTGGATGTAATCAAAGAGCTGCCCACTTTGTGCTGACTGCACAATGGGGACCCAGGCAATGCTGATGCCAATCAGCACCAGCATGAACAACCTGAAATCAAAGCCCCCACAATAGCGTGTCAATAAATGCCTCCACATGAATAAATATATATCACTGTGTGTGTATATATATATATATGTGTGTGTGTGTGTGTGTGTGTATGTGTGTATAACTAGCAAATATAGATGTACACATAAAAATAGATAGATAGATATAAAGTTTTATATGACCACAGCAAAGAAAAATAATTAGCAAATTCACTGAGACTCTTTTCTTCTGTATTCTGCTTCTTCAGGAAAATCTTCTTCACCTGTAAGTAAAATGCACTTGATTTTCAATAGTAAAGTAGACCCAGTAACCACCAGGAGAGAATCCCACTTTGAGAGGCAGTGGAGTATAGGAACAGAGTATGGACCTTGGAGCCAGCTCTCCTTTTTTTTCCTTTGGCCACGCCACGTGGCTTGCAGATCTTAGTTCCCCAACCAGGGATTGAACCTGCGCCCTTGGCAGCGAGAGCACAGAGTCCTAACCACTGGACCACTAGGGAATTCTCTAGCTTTCCTCCTTTTGAGTTTCACTTCAAGTCCTGAACAGATTGGAGGGTTCCTTATAACCTCTGGATTTAAATAGAAGGAAGGCTGTGATTCTCTTATCTCTCCTACCTGAATTTAAGGCAAGAGTCTTAAGCTAACCTTTGCGGGGCAGTGTTTTCACTCACATATTTCTCCCTCTAAAATGCCCTTCCCACTGCCTCCCATTTACCCAACTCTTATCCACCATTTTGGATGCTGCTCCCCCAGGAGCCTTCCTCAACTACTGCATGGTGCACTCATCTATCCCTTCTCTGAGCCCTTGATTGCTCTTACAGGTGCCACAGCAAAGTTTGGAATTGTTTCATGTAACTGTAAGTTCATCTAGGACAGGGACAAACCCCTGGGCAGCAGTCATTGGATGCACAAAAAATATATGAGCCCCAACATAATCTCAGGCCAAGAGGTCCAGCCCTGAGCAAAGCAACAAAATGGTTTTCTTCCCATGTTGCATCTTGAGCCTTATAAATAGCAGAAAAACACCAGTAAACTTCTTTCTAAGGAAAACCCAGTCAGGGTAACCGTGCTGCTTCCGGTGAAGCAGAGTGGTGGACTCTGGCCCAGTGGTCAGACCTCCCCTGAGTGCCAGGTGTCTCATCTCCTGAAAGTGGCCTGCCATTTTCCTTTCCTTCCTTTGCCCTAATCTTGCTCATGAGATTTATGAGGTGGCAGCATTCCCTGGGAACCTTTCCCTTGACAGACATCCCAGGGACTTTTTCCACCTCCCCTGAGGAGGTTGGCCTGCCTTAGCCCCATGGAGAGACACAGCAGAGCTTCTGCTAATCCTCTATCCAGAGCATCTGCTCCATGATAATCGGGATAATGGGCACACCTGACCCATGGATTGATGCTTACTGCATTCAGTATCCTGTTGTGCCCATTACAAGCGTGCACATAGCCTGGTATTTTAGACTTTACAAAGCATGTTCACAAGCGTAATATCACCAAATCCTCACAATGGTCCTGAAAAATGTTACAGCAAAGGGTCAAGGTACTGGAGGCACCTGGGTCTAAAAGAAGTCCAGTGAGGAGAGCTGCAGTGTGGAGGGCTGAGAAAGAAAGCGTGGGACAGCATAAAGGGCCTTGGACAAGGACTCAGTTGGCCATGGGTTCCAGTCCTGCCTCTGCTTCCTGATTTGGGCAGGACAAGCCTCATCTTGTTTATTGATAAACTGAGGTTAGATTAAATGATCTCTGATGTCATTTCCTGCTTCAGAAGGACATTGTTTGATGCTCTCTAATTTAAAGTTAAATGCCACTGAAAGCAAATATAACTTGCCACAGAGGTTACTCCCATTCTACCCAGCATGTACCAATCTTCCCCAGCTTGAGGGAAACTCTCTGATCATTCAAGCTTTCTATGGTGCATGACAGGGGGAGCTGAACTTACCTTCCTGCAATCATGAGCTCTTTCTCAGATGCTCTCTTCCGGATCTTGGTGTAGATGTCCATAGTGAAGAGGGTGCTGGCGCTGTTGAAGATGGAGGTCAGGGAGCTCATGAGAGAGGCCAACATGACTGACAGCATCAGGCCTCGAAGTCCTGAAAGAAAAGGAGGTTCTGAGTGGTACATGGAGAACCTCAGCTCTTTTGTGCTTGGAAAGTGTGAAGACTTAGAAAGTTTTTTGCCTTCTTACACCACACCATATTCTCTGATTATCTCTCCAGAAAGATTAGAACTTTAAGGAATGGACTGTAGCTTAAAAATACATTGTAAGCCCACAGCAGTCAACAAAGAGCTAGGGACAAAATACACATGAGGTAAATGCTTTGCTGTTGGGTGATTGATGGTGGTGGTGGTGATGGTGGTGGTGGTGATGGTGGTGTGTGTGTGTGTGTGTGTGTGTACGTGTTTCCATCTGAGCAGACTTTTACAAGGTCTCTCACTCAAAAGATTAATGATAATGAAGAAATAGTTAAACTAGGATTCAAAAGACAAGGTTTCAAGAAAGTGAAAAGACAGCCCATAGAATGGGAGAAAATATTTGCATATATCTAATAAGGGTCTATTATACAGAATATATAAAAAATTCCTACAACTCTATAATAAAAAGACAAACAACCTAATTTAAAATGGGCAAAGGACCTACACAGACACTCTTCCAAAGAAGATAAAGTGGCTAATAATCACATGAAAAGTTGTTAAGCATCAAGGAAATTCAAATCAAAATCACAATAAAATACTTCTTTGCACCCCCTGGAGGGGCTATAATTTTTAAAAAGACAGATAATAACAAGCATGGGTAATGATGTGGAGAAATAGGAACCCTCATACATTGCTGGCAGTAATGTAAAATGGTACCACCACTGTGGTAAATATTTACTCAAATAGTTAAACATAGAGTTAACATATGACCCATCAATTCCACTCTTAGGCATCTACCCAAGAGAAATAAAAACATAGGTTTGTACAAAAACCTGTACATGGGTGTTCATAACAGTATTATTTATAATAGCCAAAAAGTAGAAACAACACAGGGTCCATCAACTGATAAATGGATAAACAAAATGTGGTATATCCATCCAGTGGAATATCACTTTTAAAAAAGGAATGAAATACTAGTACATGCCTACAACATGGATGAACCTTGAAAACATTATGCTAAGTGAAAGAAGCCAGACACAAAAGGACAAATATTGTACATGATTCCATTTATATGAAATGTCCAGACTAAGCAAATCCATAGAAACAAAAAGTGGATTCGTGGTTGCCTAGGGCTGTGGGGTGGCTAGGATGAAACATAGAGTGATTGCTAACGGGTACAAGATTTCTTTGGGGCATGACGAAAATTGTCTAAAATTGACTGTGGTGATAGTTTCACATCTCTGTGAAATACTAACCAAGGAGAGCACGAGGTTGTCCCTACTGAGGCTAGGAGGCCAGGCCATGCTGAGGGCCCACTATTGAGAGTACAATCCCAGAAGTAAAGGTAACCTTAGGGGTCACCTAGGCCTACCACCCATCTGATACACAAATCCTTTCCACAACTTTTCTTCTGCCTAAACCCTGCAGCAACAGGAGCCTGCTCCCTCTTGGACAGTCCTAACTAGGCAGATATCTGCCTGTTGATAGCCTCAGCCACCCACCAGAAGCGGTATTACTCTTCATCCACTTTTCCATCTTTCACATATTCAAAGACAACTCATATTCTCTTGAACTCTCTCTTCTCCAAGCTAAACATCTTCAGTTTCTTGTACTATCCCTGTATAATAGAACTTGACATATATCTCTACTAAACTTCAGCTGGTTAGCTTTGAGTCAACATTCCTGCTTCTTGAGATCTTTTTGGAACATGGTTCTGTCACCTTCTAGGTATTGTATCTGTAAATAATTTTATAGCTGTGTTTTCATCTACAGCCTCACAAGAAGAAAAATAAAGGTTGCCTATTCTGATTATTTTGTCATTTGTTGGGACATTTTTTTTAATGGTCCCACTTGAGTGTCTATCATGTAGACTACAGACTATTGGAGCTATAGTAGGAGTTATAAAGACCATCTCATCCAACTATCTCATTTTTCAATTAATAAAACAAAGATCCATTTCAAGGAGTCAGTAGGTAAGGCTTCAAGTCTTAGTTCTGCCATTCGCTCGGAGTTAGTTTACCAGTTAATTGCTCAGCTGGGATAGAGTTTTCTTCCCTCTGTATGATACTCTTCTCAGACTCACGTTCATTTATTCACACAACAAATATTTGTTTAACATAATTTTAGAGCAGTCCAGGCAACAAGTAACGGTATATCAGAGTAGAGTGATGGCGATAACAAGAGAAGGAGGTAGATGAATATAAGAGATACTTAGGAGGTAAAATGGACAGAATTTGGTGATGGATTGGTGGGGGAATATTTACTGACTGAGTGAAGGAGGCTGAATCTGCAAATGAGACAAAAAGGAACAGCTGGAAAGGATGGGGGCAGGGGGCGGGGGGGGAAGACAAACAGAAGAGGATAGTGTTATGGAATCCAAGAGAAGGGAATAACTCAAAAAAGATGAGTGATCAATAATGCTGAATGCTACTGAGGGACCAATGGAAAATATCTATTTGATCTAGCATGGAGAGGTCATTGGGGAATCTGGTGTTTACAGAAGCCAGATTCCAGCCAAACGGGAGGAACGACAATGGTACATGCAAAAGCAGCATTTTGGTGTCCTATGTGCCACACAGCTTTCTGTCATGCACAGTCCACTCTAGCACAGTATTCAGAGCTACAGTCCTCACCCAGGATCTGCCAGTCTAAGGAAATAGCATAAGCACGCCACAGAGGCCAGAATCCCAGCCAGAACTCTAAAAGAGCCATGATTCTTGTTAATTGCAACCTTAATTAATAAGCAACCCAGCTCAGTGGAATAGTTAACTATTACTCCCATTTTTATAGAAGTTGAATGCAAAGGGTTTGCCCAAGGTCATCTATCCAGTCTGTGGTTTAAAAAAAAAAAATCCAAATTCCTAAATTCTAGTCTTCAGCTGAGTTAACCATGCCAGACGCTGAGTTACTGTGTGGCCTTGGAAAAGTCACTTTCTCTCTGTAGGCCTCAATTTCCCCAACTGTAAAATGAACAGGTTTGACTAGATGGTCTCCATGTTTCCTTTCAGTAATAAAATTTTATGTTTATTCTAAATTTTCCTGATCAATACCTTTGAATTTTTTGTCTCCTGGGACCCCTAACCTAATGAGATTTCCATCCCTTAAGCCAGAATTAGATTTTTCTTCAACATGAAGATGAACAGTAACCATACAGGTCTACCCCAAAACTAACTATTCTGGACTCTAAGTATTCACTTTCTTAGGACACCACATTCTGTATAATGAGAAACCCCCTTGTATCCAATCTACCTACTGCCTTGAACTTCCTCATTCTAGAGCTAAAATTGCTCTTTGCCTTTCTCTCCATGTTTTTCTTTGGAACAGCCTGGAAGTCAATTCATTCTGCAGGTAAAACTCCATTTAGTTCAAGCCTCATGTTAATGTCTGTTGGAGAGCATCGAAAGACTTTCTAGATGAGCATGAAAAAGTCGTGTTTTTCCCTAACATGTTTTCAGATCATCTCCTTTCCATGCCTGACTGATGGACAAGTGCCAGGACTCATGGAGCCCAACCAAGCCAGATGTCTCCTCCCTACTAAGGCAAGACCTGCTCAAAAACTGAGGATGCCCGGAATGAGGCTTTCCCTACTAGCACCCCAGGCTCAGAAACAGCTTTGCCCCAGAAGGCCCACAGACCGCTATGTAGATAGAGCCCAAGCCCAATCAGCCTCCCAAGAAAGACCCTGCCAGCAGGGACAACTCTCACCATTGGGCATGAGCTCCACCACCAAGGTCGGGTAGGCCATGTTGGTACAGCCAACCTTGGTGCCGCAATATTTCTCACACTCCGAGGGCACAGTGCAGGCAATTTTTTCTGAGGAGAGATGAAGAGTCATGTCAGCAAGCAGACATCCGGGAACTATTTCCAAGATTCACCTTCTTAAGTCAGGGCTTCAAATAGGACGTTCCTGCCCATGGCCCTCACATGGTTCCACAAAGAGCACAGCTCCCACTAAGCCCTTCCATGCCATCCCCCTGCCCTGCTGGTCCTGACCATTCCCAAGCTCTGCTTGGGGAGGAAAGACAGTTCCTAGGCAGATGAGGGAGAAGCAAAGAAATGCTTACGTAGGAAAGGAGAGGGCATGGTCCTCAGACTTTAGCTAGCTACTCTGCTCAGCAGTGACTGTGTTCTTGTTTCTCCTGAAGATCACAGTGACTTGCTGTTCCTAATTTTGAGGTTTGTTTTCAACAGCTCTTGCAAGTAGGGTTGAACATCTAGACAACTAAGGGAATTCCCCAGCGGGAGGAATGTGGGGTAGAACTTCCCAGATGTGGAAAATCTGGGCTAGAAATAGAAAGGCAGTAACCTGGGAGGGGAAGGGGACATGACCTAGAGACTTGGAGGAAGTTCTAAAAACTTCTATAGAATTCAGATCTACACGCATTTATTAGGTACCTACTACAGGTAGGTCATTTAGTGCTGCCCCATATAGTACCAAATCATCACAGCACCACCTCAAATATTTGTCTGTGTGTTATATCCATTATACTTTAAAATCTTCAGTTAGATATATTTTTCTCGTGACAGGTGAGCCAGTATAGGAGGGTGAAAGCACTATTAGGAGCATGTAGCCAACGGCAACAAGTGGCCCCAGACTGTCTTGTCTTCATTTTGGAAGGTGCTCATCAAACTTTCACTCTGTGGTGCTCTCTTTTTGCCATTATTTTATATTCCAGGAAACAGTTTGGACCTATGATGGCTGACCGAAAAACACACGCAAACGGAAGTGTAGGAGAGGCCACAAACAGGCCAAGGAAGAATCTAACACCCTGGATAGCAAAGTGCAAGGCTCGGGGCCGCTTCACAGAAATGGTCCAGGAAACAGGGCAGCAAGCAGTTAGAGACTGGCTGCGGTCCTTTGACATTAAGGGCATCATACACGCTACTATAGCCTGGGGGTTGGGGAGAAGACAGAGCAAAAAATAAGTAAATATTAGCTAGAAGAAGCTATAGTTGGAGGCACGTCATGACTTCAGAGAATTTGCAAAAGGGGAAAAATAATTGCCAATGTAAAGAACCAGGGAACACAACTCCACACATTCTGTGGCCTCAAGTTGCTCACTGTCTGGGGCAGGGGGATACAATAATGCTTGGTAATCATGGCAAGAAAAGAAGAGGGCAGAAAAAAAGAAACAGGGATCTACAGGACTTTAGAAGTGACTTGGAGCCAGGAAAATGGAAGAGAGAGGCCAGCAAGTCCAGCAGAAGGCATCACCTGTGTACAGGATGCGGCTGATCATCCCTGGCATCACCATGAGGAACATGGGCAGCAGCTTCAGGTACCCACACATGATGCAGCCAGCCTTCACGTGTGACATGTTTTTGGCCGAGAGGCACCGCTGCACAATGACCTGCCCGGGAAAGCCCAGTGAGGGAGGGGTGTAGGCAAGAGACCCCACAACAGGCTCTAACCACCCCAGCTTCCCCCACCATCCCGGGTCTTTGGCCTGGCACTCTGATGTCACCGAGGCTCAGCAGCCCTCAGACCACGTGAGCCCTGCCCTACGTTTCCCAGCCCCACAAGCCACAGGCAGACAGGAGTCTCTGTAGCGCCCTGGGGAAGACCCTCTCCTCCCAACACATCCAGCATGGGTACCTGATCTGTGCACCAGTACCACAGGGCGAGGATGGACAACCCAAAGATGAGCCCAGGCCATGGCAGGTCTCCCTTGAGAGGATCTCGGAAGATGTGGAAGGAGTCAGCCCTTGGGGTGTAGCATTCTTTCTTGATGGTGGTGTTTCCATCAGAAATCACAGTTGGAATGGCATTCATGTATTTCGTCATGAAGGCATCATACCCTCCCACTTCGTGAAAAGCTGGAAAACAGTGGTAACATAAGTCAACATCATGAAACTCTCAACTCTTCATAGCAGTTTCTTCCTGTGGATGCCTGAGAAACCCACAGCCAGAGCCCTCACTGTGGGGTCTTGGGCAAGTCATTGTCCCATTCTGGGCTTCAGCTTTCTCATCCATAGAATGGGATTATTAACCCTGCCCAGCCCCCTCAGGGGGCTACTGTGAGGGTCCAAAGCAACAACCTGTGAAAGTACTCCAACCATAAACTTCTTTACAAAGGGAAAGTATTTGAATTATTAAAAGAAAGACCTTGCTTTTGAACCAGATTCAAAGACTCTGTTTTTCCCCTCACCCCCTGCTATCAGCAGTGGCCTTTGGGATTCTGGACACAGACACAGATTAGGCCCCCAGTCCCAGCAGTGTGGTGGGATGGGAAAGAATGGGTGAGGAAGTCTGGAGCCCTGTCACCTCTTGGCTGTGGGAATAAGGCATTCCAGACCCTGTGCTGCAGAATAAGGCATTCCTTTCCCCTGCTCCAGACCCCTGAGGACCACCGGGGAAAATCAAATGGAAGCTCTTGGAAAACATTGCATAGAGAGAGGATTAGAAGCTTCAGAGGACACACAGAGAGCATAGGCCCCCTTAAAAATAAAATGGCATTTTATGTCCTCCCATAACAAGTACCTCTATTTGTAGGGTTTCCAGTCTTGTCCTTAGGATTTCATAGACAAATAAAATTTCAAAACTGAGAGGACGGGGATTACAGAGTGGCTGATTTTTTTTTTAACATCTTTTTTGGAGTATAATTGCTTTACAATGTTTTGTTAGTTTCTGCATATAACAAAGTGAATCAGCTATATGTATACATATATCCCCATATCCCCTCCCTCTTGAGCCTCCCTCCCACCCTCTTCATCTCACTCCTCTATGTGGTCACAAAGCACCCAGCTGATCTCCCTGTGCTATGCAGCTGCTTCCCACTAGCTATCTATTTTACATTTGGTAGTGTATATATGTCCACGCCACTCTCTTACTTCGTACCAGCTTCCCCTACCCCCACCCCCACAGTCTTCTCAAGTTCATTCTCTACATCGGCGTCTTTATTCCTGTCCTGCCCCTAGGTTCATCAGAGCCTTTTTTTTTTTATTCCATATATATGTGTTAGCATACAGTATTTGTTTTTCTCTTTCTGACTTACTTTGTGGCTGATTTTTTAAATTTTACCAAATCAGGAAATAAATAAGAAAATGGTCATTCATAAAAGAAAGGACATTTAACATCAAAATGTAGATGACATAATCTGAGATTTAAGATGCAACATTTAAATATATTTAGCCTAATAGATATTTAGCCTTATCCTTTTTAAGTCCAGTTTCTCTGTGGAGAGAAGACCTCTCGTGACATCAGCGGCCCACACTGGGGCCCACTGGCCCAGACTGTCTAGAGAGGGCAGCAAGGAATCCAGGTATTGTCTGGGCCGGGCCCAGCCTGAAACCTCCAGGGCTAGGGAAGGTGTCCCTTGCACACCCACAGTGACTGCCAATCTAGGCCAGTCTACTCCCCTGGGGAGAGCAGAGCATACCCAGCTCACTGTCTAGGACAGCAGCAGACAGGGAGGCTGGACTCGTTTTTTCTCCCTGGGCCTCTACCTCTGCCCCCCGACCTCCTCAGCCTGCCCCAGCCCCACTTACCAAACCCAGTCAGGATAAAAGACCCCACCAGCATGATCACCGTCTGCAAGGTGTCCGTGTAAATCACAGCTGCCAGGCCCCCTGAGCAAGCAAAGGAGACAAGGCATCTAACCTCAGGTAGGAGGGCAACCTGTCAGCCCACCTCTTTTCCCCACCCTCACCGCCACCCGCACTCCTCTCCCTCTGCACACCTTCTGCACCCCTCAGTCTGCCTTCCTTTCCTTCCCTCCCTTGTCCTGTTACAGAGGTCTGCCACCCAGCATGTTCCAGTATCTCCACTTTTCACAGAAATGCTGGAAGGGCCTTGGGGAGAGAATGTTTCTCCCTATTTGAGGACGGAGAGCTTGATGTGACCGCTTTAAGCCAGGAAATGGCTATGGTGAGAAGCATCTGCGCAAACAAAGGCAGGGAAGAGCAAAGAGCTGACATCTCTACAAGATGTCTGGGGACATAACCAAATCAGTCCACTCTCTCTTCTCTCAGGCCATCTGAGTAACTTCTTATCCCCAGCGCCATGGGGCTCCAGCTGGGCAGCAAGCTCCATCGCTGGCCCTGGCTCCCTAACTGGGCAGAGCAACCTCTGCAAAGGTGCCCCATGGTCACTAGTGCCGCCGGCTTCTCCGGTCACCTCTGGAGCCTTCCTCTAAGGTCTCTGTGTGTCACTCCCTCCCTTCCTCCCTACAGTGCCTCCCAGTCCCTGTCACATCAAATCCAAGGCCTCTGTCTGGCTTCCAAGGCCCCCGCACTGTGACCCCACTTGAACTATCAGGTCTTGGCATCGTCTACACCCCCCACCCTCAGCTACCTCCCATTGATGCCCCTCCTCCAGCTGAACTCATCTGCTTGCTCACCCTGCCCCGGCACTGCCACTCCCATTCCTGACTCCATTCCCTTGCTCACACCTCTCCCCGAGCCTGGCACTCCCTCCCTGCTTCTCCCGACTCAGCCAAGTTCTCTCCACAACCTGCAAAGCCAAACCCTGTCCCACCTCCTGTAAGAAGCTGTCCTGACTGTTCCCACCAGCACTGGATTTTTCTGGGGCCACCTACAACTGTTTCCTCGAACTGTTTCCTGGGTGGATCTCTTCCTTGAGAGGAGAAGCCACGTCTTCACAAGTGCCTAACCCCAAGCTGGGCTTGGGCTGAGTCATTCGAGGGGACTCACCTGTGATTGTGTAAAGGGCAGTGATTACCAGTAAGATAAAGATGGCCAGGTACAGATTCAGGCCCAAGGCCAGGTTGATGAATATGGCCCCAGAGAAGATGTCTGCCTGGAAGGAGAGAAGAGGTGGGGCTGGGGAGAGAGGGGCCACTGGCTGCAGGGTGCACGGGGCCTGGCTGAGGCACGTCAGCGGCAGGGACGAGGGAGGAGAACTTGGAGGGGTTAGCAGAAGCCAACTCCCAAGTAGTGCCGATGCCTGTGATTTCCGAGGCTCCACGTTGGCCCACACCCCTTTGCCCTTTGGCTGAACTCCCACAATTAGAGGTTCATATTTTTATCCCCAGTTGAGAATATGAAAGACAAGTAGTGTACAATTCCATGTATACAAGGTTTCTAAAATAGTCAAACTCATAAAATCTGAGACTGGAATGGCTGTTACCAGGGGCTGGAGGAAGGGGGAGTTATTAATCAACAGGTATAATGTTTCAGTTAAGTAAGATGAATAAGCTCTAAAGATCTGCCATGCAACATCGTACCTAGTCAACAATATGTATTATACACTCAAAAGCTGTCAAGTGGCTAGAGGGCAAGCTAAGTGTTCTTACCTCAATAAAATAAAAATAAAAACAAAAGGAGGACTTTCCTGGTGGCACAGTGGTTAAGAATCTGCCTGCCAACGCATAGGACACAAGTTTGAGCCCTGGTCCAGGAAGATCCCACATGCTGCAGAGCAACTAAGCCCATGCACTACAACTACTGAGCCTGCGCTCTAGAGCCCATGTGCCACAAATACTGAGGCCCACGCGCCTAGAGCCCACGCTCCGCAACAAGAGAAGCCACTGCTATGAGAAGCCCATGCACCACAACGAAGAGTGGCCCCCACAAACCGCAACTAGAGAAAGCCCGTGCGCAGCAACAAAGACCCAACACAACCAAGAATAAATTAATTAATTAATTAATTAATTTTTTAAAAAATGATATGAATACCTGAGAGTCATGCTCTATTCCTAAATTTCCCAACAAGATTTATTCAAGATGATAATAGATATTACAAGATAAAAAAAAAAAGAATTCCATAGTCAAAGAGGTCTGTGAAATACTGGATTAAATAAAGTTAAAGCAGTTTCTTTACCACACAACTTCTCTGAGCCTCTAATATACTGTGAATAATCCCCAGGAGGAAAACATAGTAAATGACCCTTCACAAACTTATATAACTGTGGAACTCTGTTTGCCAAGGAACAACTATTAACACCTTGAGGTTCCTCCCAACCCACTTTGTAGACTGCTGCTATAGGCTATTATCCTTCATTTACACCTCAGTGTAAAAGGTTTATCTGATCTATTCCCAAAAGCAAGTTTGAGTGCTGGAGTCCATGAGAGGGAAACCCCGCCTCACCCTGGAGTGGAGAGAGATGTTAGCTACATCATAATTTTATCTCCTCTGCACAGATGGGATCCATCTTGACTCAGACACAACCAGAGCATCACCACGAACCTCTTGTGTGGCAGGCTTGTTGATAGGTGGTTTTATCTAGATTATCTCATGTAAATTTAGGGAGAATTGCTCCCTCTTCACCCCCAAATTCACCAGTTCTTGATGCAGTTCTTTTTCTCCCTGCCTCATTTAGCTCCATAAAGAACCTTCTACTTGGCTGGATGGATATATGGCTATACACACATCATGTAGTAAAAATATTAAAAAATAGACCAGAAGAATACATACCAAGTTCAAGATAGTGTTTACCTTTTAAGAAGGAAGGAAATAGGGTCAAAAGGGTATAGATAAGCCTTATCTGTTATGTTTTATTTCTTTTTTAAAAAAAATGATAAGCTGTTTAGATCTACAGAATCCTGGTGGTGGTATTAGTATAGTACTTTACTGTATGTTTGAAGCATTTCATTACTTTTTTATTTATAAAAATCAGGGACTGGATAGGGAATATACCACCAACTTTGATATAAAAGAACTCTCCTCTAATCCTATGAGATCATTTATTTCACAGCTCATCTCAGAATGCTCCTTCTCTAAACTACTCTTAGCTCTTAATAAAGAAGAAAAAAAGGAAAGAAGGAAGGAAAGAAGGGAGGTAGGGGAAAAGGGAGGGAGGGAGGGAATAAGGGAACAAGCAAATTTCCCCAGTGCTGCTAAGCAAAACTAACCTGAAGTGAACTAAACAATTATGGTCCTCTAGGCCAGGGGTCAGCAAACTTTTTCTGTAAAGGCTCACTTCATACATGTTTTAGGCTTTGCAGGCCATTCAGTTGCTTTCCAACCTGCTCAAGACTGCCTGCCGTTGAAGCTTGAAAGCAGCCGTAGATGATACATCAATTAATGGGCATGACTGTGTTCCAATAAAACTTTATTTACAGAAACAGGAAGTTGGATTTAGCCCACCACTTTGAAAGTCTGGCTGAACAAGCTCCATGGAACTCACAGGGGACAATAAATACAGATCCAGTTGGAAAACCTCTTAGAGTAACAGTCTCTGACCATAAGCCTTGGGTAGTTTGTTTAGTCTCAGCTCTAATGTTTGAAATCCTGGGACTTTACATGTGTTCATTTGCTGCCCATTCTAGTCCTAGTTGTATCTGAGCACCCAGTAGATCTTGCCTGGCAATGAGGTTTGAGATGGAGAGCCCCATTACTCAAATTTCTCTTTCCATTTGTGAGTGAATGAACCAGGTGATAAGCACTCAAAACTTAAGCAAGCTCCGAAGCTCTTATTTTCACCCAAGGATCCAAAACAGATAGCATAGTTGCTATAAAAGTTTATTACAGTTGTGATCTGTGATAATAGCCCCAGGAAATATAAATAGGGACATTTGGTCATCACATGTAATTCATAAAATCTGAGGCTTTATCTCAAGTGATTGTGCACGTTTGAATAAGACAGATAATGCCAGGAAATTTTACAGAACAGAATGCTTCTCCGAACTTGGTAAGGCAGGGTGCTGGGGTGGAGTGGGTGGGCGGGAAGGAGCCTATAAAATTCAGGATTACATGGAGGAATAATCAAGTCTGGGTGGAATAATCAAGTCTGAGTCTCAGAAACCAAAAGGACATAGCCACAAGATGGCAGCCATAGTCAAGACTCCACACCACCCCTGTTCAATGGCCTGGGCCACATCTGGGACTCTCCACCTGAAATGCATTTCACTTTTTCTCTCCTATCAATTACATGCCCACTGGATCCCTGCATCCTCCCAAAGCCTTCCTGGTAGGTCCCTGATTGTTCCCTGTCTGGACATGGATATCACAAGGCCACTCCTCTCTTCTTACCCATGCCTACACACACACACAACAATAGTGATTAATCTCCGTTTGTGTGCAATGTAAATACTTGATTACCTTACTTTGTTAACTAACAATTCTTTCCTTTTGTTCATAAGCCCTGAACTCGTGTATCTTAATGTGAGCTCCTAGCAAGTACAGTCAATATCAGTGCAATCCTTTTAAAGATTTCATGCTCTGTGACCCATGGTGAACCTGAAGTCAGCCAAATTTACAAAGTCTTGCCTGTCTGACCCTTCCCTGTCCTTCCCCACTGCCTAGATGTCCCACCTGCAGATCCCTTATACACCCAGTGTGCAGCTGATGTTCTCCCTTTACAGTCCTCTCAAATCCTACTCTCAGAAACTCATTTAAATTGGAAGGTCACTTAACTGGCTATTTAAATTTTCCCCAAGGTCTTGAATTTCGACTTGTTTGTACTGGACTTAGAAGGCCAGGGGACATAATGTCAAAAGGTTTTGATTCAGTATCAGGGACTCTGCTTCTCAATCTAGTTCTGCTACTGTTTGACCCCACAAAGCCCCTTCTCTTCTCTGTAAAATGGGAGCATAGATCATAGAACTAGATGATCTATCCTGTTATCCTATGCCTTCATCCCATCCAAGCACAGAGCAGAATTGTGAGAACACAGACACTGGGACTAGAGAGACCCAGACTCCAGTCCTGGCTTTGCAATACACTAGCTATGTGATTTGGGACAAATTACTTAACTTCTCTGAGACTCAGTTTTCTCCTCCATCAAGTGGAAAATTAAATAAAAATCCTCACCTGCACAGAACTCTTATGAGGACTGGAGATGGAATAAGTTAAGCCCCTACTGGAGACTAAGTAAAGCTATTGGCACCAAATAAAAGGCAGCTATCATCCTTCGTGTGCATTATTCAAGGGTTTGCTGGCTCTGGGCAGCAGGTGGAGCTGGTAGGACATTGGGCAAGGCCTCCAGTAAGGAACCGCAGAAATCACACAGAAAGAGGGCAGACCATACTAAGTACTGTTCAAAAGTAAAATTCAGAAAAAGCCATCTGCTGGGGGATGGACTCCATCAGGGTCTGAGCTGAGGGAGGCTGCCCCTCAGGTACCTGGGGGCTCCCAAGTCCAGGGAGGTTTAATCAGTAACCTGAACAATAGGTGAGGTAATTGGGAAGGCAGGCAAAGACGTTGAGCAGTAAGATTATTTTTATGACTACTGCTACACCAGCTCCAAGGGCAAAGCTCAGCCAACAGACTTTCACCGACCTGAACTGTGGACTTGGAGAAGGCTTGCTTCCAAGAAAGGGAATCCCAGTGCCCTCCTCTACATGCTTAGTAGACAGGTGCTAACTCACAAGCTGAACCAAGGAGCAAGGAGCAGTTCCCTCACCAACCTCCACTAGTGCCAGGGTCACCTCCCCACCCTCCCACTTACATTCCTTTTCTCCTCTTGCACCTGACCTTCCCTGCCTCAGGAAGCCCGATTTCTCTACCCCTCCCAGCAACTCCCAGTCCAGGCTATGCACACCAGTCTCCAAGGAAATAAGACTGAAATGCCCAGGGTTTTCATCTTGTAATTAAAAACTACCCTGAAGGAAAGGAGGAGAAAGTGAAGGAGGTGGAATCACCACATAGGCAGGGAAAGCACACAGGCACCAGTCAAGGGCAGTAGCACTTTATTTCAGGAAGCTGGGCAGGGAGGGAGCAGTAAGGCTGGGTGTCAGTCCCAACTCCAAGACAAAGCCCAATCCTGGAGCACATGTTCCCACTGAGACCATTCAGTGGGGACATGAAAGTCTCTTCAACAAATGGTTCTGCGAGAACTGGACTTTACTTCACATCATATACAAAAATCACTCAAAATGGATCAAATATCTGAATGTAAGAGCTAAGACTATAAAACTCTTAGGAACAAACCTAGAATTCAATCTTCATGATCTTGATTTGGCAATGGATTCTTAGGAATGACACCAAAAGCATGAGCAACGAAAGAAAAAACAGATAAATCAGACTTCATCAAGATTTAAAACTTTTATGCATCAAAGGACACTACCAAGAAAGTGAAAAGACAACCTAAAGAATGGCAGAGAATATTTGCAAATCATATATCTGATAAGGGCCTAGTATCCAGAATATATAGCCTTCTTCTCTAGCTAGGTTAGGGTGCTGAAGCAATCCAGGGAGCTTCTTACAGGGAGCGTCGATGGTTCTCATGTTCATCATCATCGTATCTTACATCCCAAAAACGTTTCATGTTTTCAAGAAAATCCATTTGATCCTCACTACCACCCAGGGAGGTAAGCAAGGCAGAATTTTTATCCCCATCCTACTCACGAAGAAGCTAAGCTCCAGAGAAGTAAAGCAATATGCTACTGGCCCCAGGTCACCGCTGGCGAGCAGTAGAGCAGAAGCCCAGCTCCTCCACAACCCCATGTTTCCTCCAATTATTCTCCTAGATAGTTTTCTTATCAAGGTCCTATTTTCTTTCTGTTATTCTTTATTCACATTTTCCTTCTTTAAAATTTTTTTTTCCACTGTTGCTTTAACCTTTATCAGACTGACAATCTCCTTAGGGGTTAAAAAAAAATTCCAGGCAAGACCTATAAGTGAACTTTTTTCTTCCTGCCATCTTTTGGACTGTCAGGGGGAATATATCTCAGAACTTCAATGATTTCCTGGGTCTTTCACTTTGTTTTGTTTTACCATCAAAAGGAGCTGACTTGAACATTTTCAAGAAAGGAAGAGAAGTAAAGAAGGAATTCAAGTCTTGCTCCAGTGGGTCAGCCAAGAGCTCTGCACAGCTTTCAAACACACCGCAATGGCCAGCCAATCCCTGAGAAATCTCAGCTCTGCATATTGGGGCCTGCAGCTCCAGGTTGGCAGGGAGGCAGGCTAAATGGAAGGGGGTCCACCCCAGTGGTTGGGTTCAGAGACAGCAAAAATCCCCTGGAGGGTTAGCAACTAAAGGCCCAGGGAGCTGATTCTGAATGAATATAAGAAGGCTTGTGCAGTGAAAAGGACAGTGAGCTGGAGCCAGCAGTCTGGGTTCTACTCCTGAGCAAGAATCTCCATGCCCAGAGTTTCTGTTTCCCTGTTCACGAAGGAAGAGGGGGAATCTCTGAGTTCCCTTCCAGAGTTGCCACTGACTGCCCATGTTTAAGCGCATCAGAAATGTCACTTGGAGCCAGATTCTGACCCTGACACGGCATAAAGGCTTACAACTACCTCTAAGGTCGGGGCCAGCCCTCAGGCATCCCTAACTCCCTATTAATCTTCTGTTAGAACAGAAGAACAGCTTTCACTGAACCTTCTTGAACGGTTTATGTCTTCAACCTTCCCCACAGTAGAGGATAAGGAGTTCCATGTGTTCACTCCTTGATGTGTGAAATAGGACTTTACCCTCAGAAGCAAAAAGGCCTAAGGGACCAAGTTAATGGAAACATATAGCACTGCCCTTTGGTGGGCCAGCATGTGGTGAGGAGCGAGGGTAGGCAGGTTCTGAGACAGCCAGTGCTCAGCCCCTAGGGCGGAGGACTCACCGAGATCTTGGTGAAAATGTACAGCAACAGGGACAGAACAGAGAGGTAGACCTGGATCCGCTTGCCTCCAAATCGCTTCCGCAGGTACTCTGGCATCGTCACCACCTGCATGGGATGGAAGGGCGGTCACTGCCAGTCTGAGTGATCAGAAGGCCCAGAGCAAGCAGAGCAGAGGCATCCACCCCGGTGTCAGAGGTATGATCAAGGGTTAACCTTCATTGGTCAGAGAAGTCTGCGAGGTGGCCAGATGTCCCCATCCTCCATCCATTTGCTCATCTCAATCTCACATACCCTACCACTGCAGAGGCAGCTGGGTAGCATCCCAGGACATAGAAGGGCCCAATAAACAATTTTTTTAATGAACACATGCCTGCACATAACCAAGAAGGCAGATCCTTGCCCTGAAGGAGGAGGGGATAGATAAATAGATAGATAGTCCTATACAAAGCACCTTCTGTGAACAAGACATCATAACCACGGTGGTACCTTTCCAGTGCACCAAAAAAGGTGTCCAGGCTGGGTGTGTGCTTCACCCTGCTCTGCACATAAGCCTTGCCAAGGACTGTGGCTGCAGGCCAGCTCAACTGCTCTCCCAGTTGCTTTCTGCAAATTCCAACCACACTCTGTCTCATGTTCTCAACCCTGAGCCTGCTGTCTCCTGGAATCAGACATGTATCACCAGCAGTCCATGAGCCTCCAGAAGATGCAGAGTCTGCCTGTGCCTCTTTCTTATTGATTTCAGCTCCTGATGTATAGACGTACACATGGTAGGTGCTCATTATATCTCAATGGACAGATGTTGCTAAAGCTCTCTTATGTAAAATGTCAGAGGTTTAGTCAAGAGACCGAGCATGCATTTGGTAGTTGAGTACCAGATGCATGCTCAGCAAACAAAGGCTGCTGATGTTTTTAAATAAAGGGAAAATATGGTTCTTTTTCTCATGTTGCTTCTGTTCCAGGGGCCGAGGCAGACAGTTATGTATCATGTGCAAATGCACGACAGTGCAAGTATTCACCCAGACCGAGGGGATGTGATGCTTTCAATGCTGAATAGAGTGAGGTTGCTTAGGAGGGCTTCCCAGAGGGAGAAGTCGTGGCCAAGTAGATCTGTTGAATGCCCCTGAGAGCAGTCAGGAACTTTATAACCCAGGAAAGAGAGACAAGTCATAGGCTCTTATCCCAGAAAGTCTCCTCTGCCCTCCAGGAGGACCAAGTTCACACAGATATTTGCCAGCAGGAAATATATATTACATAATAACAGAGCAAATACTTACCCCTGCCTTAATGTAAATGGGGACAAACACCCAGCCCAGCAGAACCACCAAAAAAAGGGCCTGAAACCAAAAAAGAGGTGGAGTCAAACCAGGAGGAACCTTAGCCCATCCTGCTGCCTGCAGGGCTTGCAGCTGCTGCAGACAATCCACCCAGCATTTTCTCTTTGGGCTCTGGGCACAACTCCCTAAGTGGCCATCAGTGCTTGGAGAAGGCCTTTGATGCCTGATTGGTCCACAGGAACAACAGTTGGGCAACAGTGGAGAGGAACCCGGGGGGCTACCCACTGACATCACAGCTCCTTTTGCCTCTTCCCTGGTTTACAGGAGTAAAATACCATTTAGAGAGCTTTTAAAAATAAAAAAAATAATAATAATGGAAATCTGGTGGTATTTCCGAACCTCTGATATGGCTGAAAGGGTACAGGAGGGGTTGGCTTTTTAAAAGAAGAAAGAAACACTATCGCCATCAAATCAGTGATTTCTCATGGTGGAAGGGGAGCAGGACCCTGGGGTTCCTGAAGCTGTGCCCCTCATCCATCTGTACTCCAAGGTGGCCCTGGGAGGTTCTCTAACATCTAGAACATCTCTGAGTGTAGACTGAGCTGGCTGACAGCTAGAGATCCTTCCAGCTCCAGGACACAGTGTCTCTGATGTTACTCACGTTCCATTCAAAGCCCCCAGTGGCGATGCCTGCAGCTGCTCCCGTTCCCGCCAGTCCCACAAAGTGGCCGCTTCCGATGTTACTGGCGAACAGAGAGGCTCCAATCTGGAAACACAAAGAGAAGGTCGGGTGAGGACTCCATGCTTCACCAGGACTCTCAGGGGTGGACCAAAGATAGAAGAGACATGACATCCAAGAGAAGGACAAGAAAGAGCAGAGGCCAGCCAGAAACTTGACTATGCTGGAGTCTGCCGGGACCACTGGTTCAGAAGGCAGATGTGAGGACTTGGGTAATAGCAAAGATAAAAAGAAGAGGACTGCAGAAGGAGTCGTGGGATGTATCCCCAAATCAGATCTCTGTGAGTCCTCTGTGAGCCCAATGCGCAACAGTCAAGAAGGCATGGGAAGCTCCACAGCCCGACCGGCCTCCTCTGGAAGTCTCCCCAGCGGCGGAGGGCTCAGGAGCAGGACCTATGCCATTCATCTCTGTGTCCCCCAGCACTCCTGACTTGGGACCTTGACCAATACAGGATCTCAGGAAATGTGGACAGTTTTTTTGAAAGAAATCATTTAAAAGGAAGCTTCTGGACGTCAGTTACTTGTCACTTGTCAAAGAAGGCAGGGGGTAGAGCCAATAATTTCCAAGTGACTCTTAGCTGTTAAATTCTGTAATCCCATGAGCTCCCAAGTAACAAGAGATGCTAATAATAACTCTCTAAGTCGATATAGTAGTTATTTTGGCCGCACCACGTGGCTTGTGGGATCTTAGTTCCCCAACCAGGGATCAAACGCAGGCCCCGGGCAGTGGAAGCACGGAGTCCTAACCACTGGAACGCCATGGAATTCCCTCGATATAGTATTTTTATTTTTTTACAAAGGTCCTATGTATACATGCACAAAACACTGCATTTTTCAAAGATATACATATGTCTATAAACATAGGTTAGAAGACAAATTGGAAGGACATATACTAAATACCCAAGAGTTGACACCTGGGAGAGGAAAGGAGAATGGGATTTTTGAATAGGAGATGAAGGAGAAAGTATCAGGTGAAACAAGAGAGGGATTTTGAACTGACCAATCATGGTACTGTACCATCAACTCAACCGCCTCTGAGGTCCAAGAGAACTCCAAAAAGTTCTAGAGCTCTTCTGTACCCAGGAGGAGAAGGCATAGCAACATTTGATGATCATCAAACTAGTATAATTATCCCCAGTCTTGCTGAGCAATTGGGGGAGGCTGGTAGTTATTTGTCTAATGTCCCCAATATGGTTCAAATTTGGAACAAAACACATATTTCCCAAAAGGCAGATTACTCCAAGAAACTGTCCTAACTGTTCCTCGATATAAAACAGTGGGTGCTTAGTGCCATATGCTAAGTCAGAGGAGAGGGAGATCTCTGAAGGCCGGGCCAGGAGGTCTCCAGAATGATAAGGAGACAGTGGTGTAAGTGCCTTCATTCATTCACTCAACAAATATTAACTTAGCACCTACTCAGTGTGTTAAGTGCCATTCTAGACACTGAGGATTCCTGTATGAAAAGTACCACCACCAACAACAAAAAAGATCAGAGAGTGGTTAAGTGCTGTGAAGAGAATAGAGAAGGTGTGATAGATAGAGTGACTGCTTTAGTCTGGGAAAGGTCCCTCTGTGGGGTGACCTCTAAGCTGAGATCAAGATGATAAAAGAAGTCAACCATGCTAAGATCAGAGGGAAAGCTTTCCACCAAAGCAAAGACCACCCCCCACACCCTCCCAAGTGAGAAGGTCATCATGGTTGGGAAGCAGAAAGAAGGCCAGAGTGGCTGGAGTGTGATGGGTGGTGTGAGATGAGGCTGGAAAGTTGGGAGGCGATACATCACGTAGGTCCTAGCAAGCCAGGATAGGAGAGTGGATTTTACTCTGTCTGATGGGAAGCCACTGGAGGGTTTCAAGCAGGGGAGGGAAAGGATCTAACTTGTTTTTAATTATTGCTCTCAAGCATGTGGAGAGTGTATTGTTGGGGGCAAGAGAGAAAACAAAAAAACATGTGGGAGGCAGTTGCTGCCTGTAGGTAACAGGGGATAGCGGCTTGGTCTCAGGTGGTGGCAGTTGAGACAAAGACAAGCATAGAGATTGGGGTACATTTCAGAAACAAAGTTGATAAGCCCTGTTGATGTATCAGACGTGGGAAATGCGGGAAAGGGTAAACAACGGTAACCCCTAGATTCAGGACTTTAGTAACTGGGCGGATGTCATTCATTAAGAAGGGAAACTGTGTACTTTGATCATTGCTGCTTAAGAGTTTAATCTTTTGTTATCTGTACTTTAAAGCGTGTTGTACAACATATGCATGCTTGCCTTTGTTAAAAGAATAGGACCCAGTAAGCTTTGCATAAAGAAGTAAATAACCATTGGCTCTGACCATAAGTGGAATTCTCATTGTGTAAAAATTCTATTGATCTAGACTGCATTTCATCCTCATTATAGCACAAACAGTAAAATGCTTTGTGATGCAGAAGAAGAAGGAGGAGGAGGAGGAGGAGGAGGAGAAGGAGAAGAAGGAGGAGGAGAAGAAGGAGAAACTGAGAGGAAAGCAGGCTGTTTAAACACATCCACCTCCTTCCTCTCCTCACAGCTTGGTGGGGATAAGAATTCACTTTTAATCAGGATTCCCTTCTGCATGTAGCCTGCCTGTCATTACACATTATCTTTTTTTTTTCATTTATCATCTCTCACTTGATAAATTATTAAGCCTAATGTTATACTATTAAGAGCATAATTACTAGTAATGATTAACTGCATTAGATTAACCTTAAGTTCAAGAATTTCTCTCCAAGATCCCCCCAAAGGGGGACAGTGGGCTTTAAGCAGTTGTAGGCTTTCCTGAGGCAGCCCTTCACCATCTGATGGAATGGGGGCCAGGGGAGCTTTGCGGGTATTAGTCCAGGTTCAGTTCATTTCTATCATGGTCACTACTGTTTTCCAGTCGCTCACCTTGGCCTCATCCGACCTCCCCCACTTCGCCCCGTGACCTGCACTCAGTCATTTACAAAACCCTGACTCTGCCTTCACAATGGCATAGGAAGCTAGCACTTTTTACATCGCCCTTGTACAGGCTGTCATTGCTTCTTAACAGGCTTCGAGGTGCTCTCCAGTCTCCCCCCACCCACATGACCTCTCCAAAGCACAACTCTGATCAAGTCACTTCCCTATTCAGAGACCCTTCTGGACCCCCAAATGAGCCTGTCAAGCAGTCTTTCCTGGCAGTTCCGGGTTTAAAGATGCAGTCCCAGGAATTCAGCAAGATTTCACACTAAAGTTCCCTCCAGTGAGAAGGCAGCATGAGCTTAAAAATTAAAGTTTGAATGCTCTCTTGCCCTCTTCCAATCTGGGTGATCATAACATCCGCAAGCCTCAATCTTCTCCCATGACAGGGTTGTGCAGGAGTCAAAGGAGATTATGAATCAGTCATGACACACTCAGCGGGCCCTCAATCAGTGTCCTTTCTTTCCTCCAAGAGGACAGTCACTTCACCCTCAAAGACAGTTCACAAGAGCTACAATGGACACTGTTATGGACTGAACTGTGTTCCTCCAAAATTTATATGTTGAAGTCCTAACCCTCAATGTGACTATATTTGGAGATTGGGTCTTTAGGGAGGAAATTAAGATTAAATTAGGTCATAAGGGTAAGACCTAATCTAATACGACTGGTCCTTATAAGAAGAGGAAGAGACACCAGTTCTCTCTATGTCTCCGTCTCTCTCTCTCTCACTGAATGTGCACAGAGAGAAGGCAGCCGTCCACAAGCCAGGAAGAGAGGTCTCACCAGAATCAACCCTGACAGCACCTTGATCTTGGATTTCTAACCCCTGGAACTGTGATAAAATAAATTTCTGTTGTGCAAGCCACTCAGTCTGTTGTGTTTTGCCATGGCAGCCCAAGCGGGCTAATACATACATACATCATTGCTTTATCACCTACACTCCTCTGACAGGTTTTCACACCACCCTTCCTCTCACTGGAGCTTGTTAACAATGCTTTCATCACTCTGACTTCCCAAAAGCCCTCTCTGTCCACACCTCACCCATGTTCATGTCCACTTGGGAATCATGCCCCATCTAGGGAGTGACCTATGAAGCATCTTGTCCTTCTCTGTAATTTCCTCCCACATTCCTTCTCAGTTCAGGATTTCAGACTTCCTCTGAAATGTTCCCAGCTTGACCTTGCTTCTGACTAACTTCTTTCCAGGCCTTCCTCATTCTCTGATGGGGCTCAAGAAGCCATTCCAAGTATTTAGATGGTTTGCTGTCACAGTGCAAAATGTGCTGGGTCTGACCAAACCCAACAGGTTTCGCAGCATGGTAATTGGGGAAATAATGTAATGTCATTACATTACAAAGAGAAAAAGACTATGTTTTCCTTTGACTTTAGGGAATTCACAATCATACTTTACTGCCTAAATTTCCTATCCTAGATTGTTGGCAGGAGGGAAAAACCTAGGGAGAAATTAGAGAATCACAGAATCTTCCAGAACTGGATGGGCCCATAGATGTCACAGCTTGAATCCCCTCGGAAACACTCCCTCCCTCCCTCCCCCCGCACCAAGTGAAGGTCAGCTTCTGGATGCGTGCCTCTAGTGACAGAGAATGCCCCACCTCACGAGGCAGCTGAATCCATAGTGGAACAACTCTAATGGTTGCAAAGTCCTCCTTTACCTTGAGCTTAAATCTCCCCATTTAGTCCTACTTGTGCCCTCTACAGTGCAACAGAACAAGTCAAATCTCTCTTCCACAAGCTAGTCTTTCCAGTATCTGAGGACAAGGGTTGTACCCACCCTCAAATCTTCTCCAGGCTAAGCTTCCTCTTCTCATGTGTCTGCTCCTCACTGGTGGCCCTTGTTGCTCTCTCTGTTGCCCTCAGTCCCACCTGTGTCCCCAAATAGGTCTCAGACCCTGGGCCTCTAGACCAGTCCAGACATGGGTTGGCCGGAGCTAAGCAGGCTGCCCTTCTTGACTTACCATCTGTTTTTAACATCATGTGGCTTCAAATACTTTTAAACCTGCCTCTCAGCCATGGGTCTTGGCAGTGCGGAGGACGAAGCCAGTCCCTCTTATTCCCATCACTGTCAGAGAATCTGCCTCTAAATTATCTGGACCATTTAACAAGAATAGATTTCCTCTCATTGCAATTTAGATTCCTGATAATGTGGTTTGCCTTAACAATACAGTGGCTCTATCACTTAAATTTTTTTCACTTCAATCCCTCCAGGGTTTGGCACAAATCTGATGTTTTCCCATGAGCCTTCTCTAAAGGGACAACCACTTAAACCACAAGGAAAACATCTGGCCAAATTCATTTCCCCATACCAACTATTAATGTCTGGAGTTGGAAGCTAGCAGGGACTGCATCTACCTCTCAAACCAAAGGCAGACATCAGTCCATCTAGTGATCGCTCCTTCAGTGCTTAACTCAGCCCTAGAAATGGGCTCTCTAAACCATGCTACTCACAGAGTGCTCTGCGGGCCAGAAGCACTGGCTTCACCTGGGAGCTTAGGAGAGCTACGAGTGCTTAGTCCCCACCCCACACCTACTGAATCAGAGAAGTAAGGGTAGTTCTTACACACAGTGAAGTTTGAGAAACCTGCCCTAGACTGCACTGAAAGTCACTGTTCCTCCTTAAACTTATTTTGACCTCTCTTTGGGAGCAGAAGCCAGCGACTAACTACAAACTTGGGATGCTAAGATGAGGAGAACAAAAAGTTTGGGGTGAAAGAGGCTCTCTCTCCAAAATCCCCTACTGAACTTCCGGAGTTTACCATGGCATTTGGGCCACCCAGTGGGAGACACTGTCACTTCTCTACATGCCAACATATAGCACATGGACTGAAACAAGCTTTGACCAGTCTCACTGGTGAACCCCAGACCCGGCAGGCTCAGTTAAATGAAGACTTCCCAAGTATCCTCATGCCATAGCAAAGTTACTGAGACATTTCATATGGAAGTCTACAGAAGCCACTTAAAGGCTTTGTGGGAAATCCTTCCACAATTTGTCTCCTCAAGAGAAGGGGTTATAAGAGTTCCCAGAGGATGACCTCAACCACCAGAGTCAATAAATATTGCCGACCGGAGGGCTCCTCTGCCCTGCCATGGCATGAAAATGGGAAGAGGAATTACAGGCTCTCAAGGGTCTCTGCAATCTAGCCTCATCCTCCTTCTCCAATCCCAGCAGCCCCTCCACACTCTTCCAAGTCCTGTATGCTCTAGCTAAATCACACAGACCCAGCCTCCTGGATATGCCCTGTGCTTTCCTACTTCCTGCTTTTGTTTACACCATTTCCTTCTGCTTGGAACTCCCTCTCCATCAAGCTCTACCTGCAAAAACACTGTCCCAGTGACCAAAGGGAAGCCCAGTCCCATCTCTCTGCTGACACCTTCCAGAACCAATCTCTTCCTCCTCTGACCTCTTACCCCACCTGTCGTCTGTTGCACTCTCCTGGTGCCTGTCAGGTCCTATTTTGGTAACTGCTTCCGGACAAGTGTTGTCCCCCAAATATCCTCTAGCTCTTGAAGAGCATTTCTGCTTCCACTTAGCATAGGACCTTTCTTGCACATGGCAAGCACTCAGTAAAAGTCTGCTGAGTGAGTGAGTGAGTGGGTGGGTGAGTGACAGCAAATCCTTGGAGCCTCCTCTTGGGGAAATGACAGGAACCATGGTGACCAAATGCCTTTGAGTTGCATTTATTCCCACTGGCTGCATGGAGTCGGGACTCTTAATGGGGACATGCCAAGGATGGCTCTCTCCTGAGGAAGAGCAATAAACCTGTCCTGCCAGGCCCACACGGGGCCCGTTAAAGACAATGGGGCTGACTAGAAACTCTAAACTGCTCTGAGATGTCAAAAGGGTGACCTGTAAGCTCAGTGTTAGTGAGACCAAGACCTCAAGGGGGATCCGACCTTGAGGGTTAGTCTATCAAATCGGCAAAAAATTTTAAATGATAATATTTGGTATTGGCAAGTAAATAGTCTCTCCCACATAGTTCTGATAGAAATGTAATTCTGGAAAGCAGTTTGTTGGCACAAATCCAAAGATCATCTCCTTCCACCATACAATCCTACTTTTAGTATTCTATCTTAAGAAATTATCAGAGATGCAGAGAAAGACTTATACGTAAGGATTTTCTTAGTATGTTCAATGCTACCTTATTTACAATACAGGAAATTTGGAAACAACATCAATGACCAACAATAGGAAAACCACTGGATAAATTAAGGTACATACTTAGGATGAAATATTACACTGCCTTTAAAATTATAGCTTTGAAGAATTTGTTATGAGGAGATGATTGTGACAAAAATGTCAAATAAAAAAACATACAAAGTTATATACCATATGATCCCCAAATTTTTAAAGATAGATAGATAGATATAGAGAGTTATCCAAATTAAACAGTGATTATCTCTGGAAAAGAAGACACTAAGTGTGTTTTTGTATTTTTCTAAATTTCCCACAATGAGTTTGTGTAATTTTATAATCAGAACACAATTCTTTAATACCTTTAACAATAAAGGGCAACAATTCCAGGGTGGTCTCAGATTAACTTGTAGAGCCTGAAGTCTTAGAACAAAGTATGCAGGGAAGTTATGTATTTGTTTTTGGGGTTGTAGAAAAAGACATGAAAATATCATTGAATGCTAATTGAAAACTATGTTTTATATGACATAAAATAGGAAATATATGGGAAAGCCTATTACTTGCCAACACTCAGTCATCTGATGTTAGAGCAGGGATTACCTTGGAAATAATTAAGGTCAACCCTATTCTTTCAGGTGAAAACAAAATTAAAGCCCAGAGGAAGAAAATGATTCAAGTTTACACATTCATTTTTTCTTTACTTCCGCACCCTTAGCAAAGTAAGATAGTATGTGAACACTCAGGACCACGAGCTGAAGAGTCAAGAATTGCCTAAAGCAACAGACAATGGTTCTGTGTGTGTTCCTAGCTTTACCATCAGAGGTAGCCACCGGACTGAAAAAAGAGTGCCCTGTATATGCCTTGAAAGCATAGTTAAACAGTGTGCCTGCCCCCCACCCCACCTTCTTCCCCTCCTATTAAGCACACTGAGAGGCTTCCCACCCAGTTCTAATCTTGGTCCAGTGGTTAGGACTCTGCGCTCTCACTGCCGAGGGCCCAGCTTCAATCCCTGGTAGGGGAACTAAGATCCCACAAGCCATGCAGTACGGCCAAAGAAAAAAAATTCTTGGCTCTGCCAGGACAAATTATGTGACCTTGAGCAAGTCATATTACTACCCTGAGCCTCAGTTTTCTCCACTATAAACTGAGGATAAGAATCCTTCTTAGCCTATTTCACAAGGGTGTTCTCTGGCTTAAATGAAGTGACACGTGAGAAAACTTTAGGAAAGTTTTACCCCACAAAGCCATACTAATCAGAAGAAATATTAATGATACTTTTACATAGCCCATGTTTTGATGGAGTTCCCTGAATTTCCTTAGACAGAGAGGTCATTTTCTCTTGGAGGGAGCAAGATCTTCATAGCTCAAATGGAAAATGCACTCAGCTAATTTCCGGGAACCACTTTCTTTGTTAATGGATCATATAACACCCAGAATGTCCAGAGCTCTGGAGATGGCTTCCTGTTCTCAGCTTCTGTCTTTCCTTTAAGGAATGCTACCAGGATATCTCAGGGCCTCCTCTCCACTACTCTGGGCTGTGCTGGATGCCTCGCTCGAGATATCCTCAGACAGTGGTTCTCAAACTTTGGCATGCACCACAATCTAGACTCAAAATACAGGATGTCCACTTAAATCTGAATTTCAGATAAAAGAATACATTTTTTAGTAAAAGTATGTGCCAATATTGAGTGATACATACTTATACTAAAAAATCATTCACTGTCTGAAATTCAGAGTTAACTGGCCAGCCAGTATTTTTATTTGCTAAATCTGGCAACCCTAGTCAGAATCACCTGGAAGATTTGCTAAACCACAGATGGCTGAGCCCCATCCCCTCAAGTTTCTGATACACTGGTCGAGGTTGGGGTTGGAAATTTTGCATTTCTAACAAGAACCCGAGTTTTTTTTTTTTTTTTTTTTTTGCTGCTGCTGCTGCGGATACCACACTTTGAGAGCTCCGTCCTAGGAGAATAAGAAAGGGAGAGAGGATGACTAAATTACAGTGCCTCTTTGGAGGCCAAGTGTTGGGCCAGGCACTTCATTCACCTTATCTGATCATGCTTACAACAGTCTGTGAAGTGCATATTGTTCTCATCTTCATTTTACAGGTAAGAAGTCTGAGGACAAGAGCAGTGACGTGATTTGCCCAAGGTCCCACAGCCCAATGTGACTTCTGTCCAAGGGACAGAAGAAGAGGCCAGAGCACCACACTGTCTTTCCCCCTTCCTCCCCAGACATTCCCTTCTGAACTTCCCTGAAGGGGCACAATGCAGTCAGACCCCCCCAGCCCACCTCATTGACTCATTGTAAATTCAGGAACAGCATGTGTGTGTCTGCATCACACTTGTATTTCGATACTTCCCTCATCCTCTGGGGAACTGGTCTTTAATCTAAATTAACATCTTGGGTCAGGTGGTGGTGGTGGGATGAATTGGAAGATTAGGATTGACATATATACACCAGTATGTATAAAATAGATAACTAATAAGAACATGCTGTATAAAAAAATAAAATAGAATAAAATTCAAAAAAATAAAATAAAATAATTTTAAAGACTCCAAAGAGTTTATGAGGATTATATCTATCTATATTTATATTGGAGATATAAAATGAGAAATTGAAAGAATATGTATTTGTGAAATCATTTAAAATAACAATAATAGACTTATTATATGTTAACAAAAAATAACATGTATTAATAAAAAGTGACTCTATTTTCCAAACTAAAAATAAATAAATTGATTAATTAATTAATTAACATCTTGGTTCCCTTAGTAAGGAATCTTTTCACAGGGGAAGTTTGAAAAGATTTAATCTTTGACCCTTGCCATCTCGTAGGGATGACATTTCCTGGATTGGGACAGAAGAGAAGGTGGGGCTTACATATTCAGGCTATTTAATTTTGGAGACTCGTAAATATTTAGACACAGGCATTCTCCAGAGTCATCATAATCTCTGTTTACCCTATGTCAACTCAAAATGGACAATGGTGGCCTTTCACTTATTTTCTTCATGAACTCTCTCTTTGCCCCAACAACCAAAGGGGTGTGAAATAAGGAAACGACTGCCAAAGCTGGCATCTTCCCACAGGCTGTTGGCACAAAAGGGGGGTGAGGTCTTCTGTTGGCATTTATAGGTCAAGGAGGCTGAAGACCAACCCTCTCACCAGCTCAGACGGGCTCATCCTTGGGATCATCAACAACTCAGGGTCGCTCACCTGAAGGGCCTGATCAATATGCATGGTCTCTCCCCTATGCTGGCCCTCTTTCAGTTCCCAAGTATCCCAAGCTCCTCCTCACCTCAGGCCTTTGACAATTCTGTTCCTTCTGCTTGGATCGCTCTTCCCCCAGTCTTCATCTGCCTCCTTCTCATCTTTCAGAGCTCAACCTAAATGCCCAATCCTCAGAAAGGCCTTCCCTGATCCTCTTATGTACATAAAGATTCAAACACATTTCCTTCTTAACCCTCACCGCTATTTGTAATTTCAGATACATTTTGTAAGAATGTGTGTCACACACACACACACACACACACACACACACACACACACACAAATATATGCCAGCACCTAACACAGAATGGCACATAGAAGGTAATCAATATGTAAATGTAGAATGAAATAATAGCAATGCATATATGGATAAATGATTGAATTCACACTTTAAGAAGGAGCATCTGGGGACTTCCCTGGTGGTCCAGTGGCTAAGGCTCCGCGCCTCCAATGCAGGAGGCCTGGGTTAGATCCCTCGTCAGGGAACTAGATCCCACATGCTGCAACTAAGAGTTCGCGTGCTGCAACTAAAGATCCCACATGCCTCAATGAAGATCCCGCCTGCAGCAGTGAAGATCCCGCGTGCCGCAACTAAGACCTGGAGCAGCTAAATAAATAAATAAATAAAAAGAAGGAGGATCTGGAGATGAGATACAATAATAAGGACAATGATGATGATGATGATAAGAATGTCCAACTTGGGTAGTACTAACTGTATACTATTCTAAGAGATTTACATGTATTAACTACTTTAATCCTCAAAACAACCCTGTGAGGTAGGTGCTATGACCTCTATTTTGAAGTTGAGGAAACTGAGTCAGGAGAGGGTAAGTAACTCAGCCAAGGCCACAGAGATAGGAATGGATGGAACTGGGGTTAAGACCAAGGCAGCCTGGATCCAGAGCCTATGCTCTTAACCCCAACTCCAAATCACCTCCCTTGCATATAGTTTATCCAGAACAAACATATAGCTGTAGCCAACTCAAAATGTGCCATGCCACTAGTAGACAGGGAAAGCCCAGACACATTTCTAACATGAACAATCCAAAGACTTCATCATGGCTGATAGTTTCAGCACTCTTCTGACCTCAACCAACTAGAGATATTGATTATAACTTACTTTTCCCTTTCTCTGTTGGCAGAATTGCTAGTGTGTTAGAGAATGTTGGGAAGACAGCCAGAGGGAAAGGAGAAGCCAGGAGCTTAGGTACAAACTAGATGACAGGAACTTGGCTACACACAGTCAACTGAGGCCGCGGAACACAAAGGATACATGGGATGGTGAGTGCCTGTGCATGAATCAGAGAAACTCCTCAAAGGAAACCAAGCCTTGAAGAATTGGAGGGAAATGGGTCCACCAAAGAGAGAGAGGGAAGGATGAGGGGGAGAGAGCAAGAGGAGGAGGAAGGCAGGGGGGAGGACGAAGAGGAGAAGGAAGAGAAGAAAGAGGAGGAGGAAGAGAAAGAACTGGTCCTTCAAGAGTAAGGCAGTCACTGGCATGCTAAGCAAAAAACTCTCACCACAAATGAGACACAGATATATGGGAACTGACAAGGTTTGCAAAATCTTGACTTAAACTGAGAGAAACCAAATGTTTGAGATAGTGAGGAAGCATGACCACACCAGCCTTTACCAAGGAGTCCAATCTGGGCTGAAATCAGGCACCCTAATTAGGGCCAGGCTTGGTTTTCCAGTTTTACTACCATGAGCCAAGAAAAAAAAAAAAAACCTAAAGGAAAAAAATGTTCTGTGTACATAGGAACAGAAACGTGGAGCACTGCTGGAAGCAGCCTTTCACTTGGACTCAGCACCCTCCTAACCTCCTGAATTCTTTCCACCACCTACACAGTGTAGTCACTGCACCAGAGAGCAGAATGCAGGCTGAAGGCTCAGGTGACATTGACAAAGGGATCCAGTATGAGGGTCTGGGGACATATCCCTCTTCTCCCTCTCATTCCTTTAATTCAGCACATACTAGATGCAAGGCCCTGGACTAGGTGGTGGAAGAGATTTAAAAAAAAAAAAAAAAAAGATTAAGGAAAACACAGGCTCAACCCTGGGACAAATGAAAGCACACACAGCTACATGCAATCAGAGCAGGAAGACAGGGCCACCTGGACTTGGCAGGCACCCGGGCTTATGAAGGTCAAGTACTTGTCTGTCTCCCATCTCACATCTTCCCAACCCTTGCTCCCTTGGTGAGCTCTCTGCCTCTCCTATGTCCATTCGCCTTGTTCCTGCTCTTCCTCTCTCATTCATGAGTTCTCACCTAGGTATTAGGCCTGCCAGGCTGTTCCAGGCCTCCCGGTGGCCACTCCAGTAGCATCCTAAGTGACTGAACTTTGATCTGATCATTAGGTTTTAGAGACTTAATCAGATACATTTTACTCAAAAGAGTCTAAGAAGTATGAGAAGCTGTCCTCTTTCCTCAGAGAAAATTTCCATCAGGGTCTATGGTCGAACCTAAATGAAAGATTGTCTTGGTTTTCAGAGAAACCTGTAGATTGTACCTATAGATCTCATAAATTTCCATCTCAAAGGATAAGGAAAAAGAGACCTGAGTAACCAGAAGAACAGGGAGAACCCTAGCTCTACTGTTATCTTGTGTGAACTTGGGCAACCCATGGGGTTAATCGTCATTCTTGCTGGATCACTGAGGATTCAATCAGATAGATGATTGAAAAAAGAACAAGAGCTAAACCTGAGAGTTTGTGTGCCAGGTTCTGTTCTGAGACTGAGTGTGCATCCTCAAAACAACCTCAAGTAAGTACTGTTATCTCTGTTATAAGAAAACAAATGTAAGGCACACAGATGTTTAGTAACCCAAACAGGGTCACACAGCTAGTAAGGGGCAGAGGCTGCATTTGAACCCAAGCAGCCTGGCCAAGACCTGAACAAGAGGTCAACAAACTAGAGTCTACGGGCCCAATCTGGCCATCCTCCTGTTTTTATAAATAGAGTTTTACTGGAACACAGCCATGCCCATCTATCTATGTATTGTCCATGGCTGCTTTCATGCTACAGCAGCAGAGTTTAGTAGTTGTGACAGAGATATTTACTTTGTGGGCCTCTGCAAAGAAAGTTTGTCAACCCGTGACCTAAACCACTGTGATATACTCCTCTCTGATGATTCTTTAATAGTAAAGGAAGGAAAGAAACTGTGGCTATTGAGAGACACACAGCCATCACATTTCCACTGGCAATGGACTGGCTCGCATGTACACACCCATTTCCCCCATGCTTGTTCCTTCCTCTGTGGTGTGAAATCTCAGCATTTTAGTCCTGGAAGAGGCTTTGAGATCTCAGTCTTACTGTTTCCCACACTGAGAAGACTCTCTGAGACTCAGAGAGGCTGATGATTTGCCTGACGTCACAAATCTAGGACAAAGCAAGTCCTCTGGCTCCTTGTGAGGTCCCCACTCCCTTTAGAATACTTACTTCTGAAGTGTTTGAAAATGCCTTGGGGGTTGTTGAAGGGTTGGCTCAGCCCTGTTGTACTTGCTGCTCCCATGGACCTGGCTCTGCCAGTGGTCCTGGCTGGTGTGACCAAACTCTCTTCCAAAACAAAAGTTCTCCGTGGGGCTGTGTACCTGGGGCTCTATCTCTCTAAGTAATTTCTGCTGCCACTAGCCAAGGCATGGAGAATTTCCCCTTCAAAGCTCACTTTCCTGCTTTCACGTCTCCCACATCCTCAAAGAATCATATAGCACAGCACCCAGGCAGCTGTTCATCAAAGGCACCAAACCATGGTGCCAGCCCACAATTACATAAGGTTTCATTTCACTAACAAGGTTTCGTGTTTCTCAGTTGGCTTGGCTTGCCTCAATGTGACTCAGGTTTCTGGGGCCCTCCCTGCCTGGCCCTCTTTGTGAGTTGACCTTCCTTTACCCAGCCCTGGAGTCCTTGCTCCTCCTCCCAATGGTCCCTCACTTTTATCCCTAAGCCAAGCACAAACTATTTCTCCCTCTTGCCCTCATTAACTTTTTAAGAACGGGGTCCTTTTCTAGAGTGCCTGGATCTCCACCTGTTACAGGTCACAACTGCCACATTCAAAGTCACTGAAGCCCCCAGGAATGCCCCCCAACTGGCGTCTCCTTTATCCAATCTTCTTTCAGATTTTATGAGCTCTGATTTCCACCTGCTTTTCTCATGGGTGACTATCCAAGCCCTCGGGGCCTCAGGTGTATCAATCCAAGGTCAATACAAGTCCTTTCCTCCTAAAAATCCCCTGGGACTATCCTTCCGAAGTTTCTCTGGTTGCTCACGCATCCTACAGCACAAAGCAACAGTGCTAAAGGCAGATGAAGGAGGCAAAGTGTCCCCTTGGAGGCTGAGAGAAATGTCAGCTGCAAGAGCCTGTGGCCCCTGTGATGTCCTCCTTGGGCCAGCACATTTGAGGACAGATATTCTGGTTATAAACTTATAGACCGAAGACAGGCTTAAACTGACTTTGTATTTTAATCCAAAGGGAAATTTAGAAGCATAGTTTTGTGAATTCCCTGGCAGTCCAGTGGTTAAGACTCTGCGCTTCCACTGCAGGGGACACGGGTTCTATCCCTGGTCAGGGAACTACGATCCCGCATGCCCCGCGGCCAAAAAAGAAAGAAAATACAGAATGTCTTGGCAGGCCCCAATTATCTGCATTACCTATTCAGGTATTTTCCTCTGAATGCCCACCCAGAAGGATCCCCTCCAGCCTGGCCAACATTAGCACAATGGCCTGAGCGAGGACAAGGACGGCTGGGAGAGGCACGCATCCACCCAAGAGAGGTCCCCAAACCTCTCCTCCCCACCAGGGTGTGGGTCCCTCAAATGTCCCTAAAACCTTGGGGGGGTGCCCCATATTTCCCACGCACGTGCTTCTCCTTTGCACCCAGAAGTGCAATTGAACTGGTCAAACCACACGTTCCAATTTGGGGACTGCAGAAGGCAGCCGTATCCATTTAAAAAAAAAAGAAAGAAATATATTCTTTCTGAAATATAGTTTTGATGCAGTTTAAACTATTTTTCAATTTTGGAGAGAAAGTAGTTTGATTTGCATTTTCTTGCATGCCTTGTTGTTCTTTCAAGTGTGTACTACAATAGTTTTAAAATCATTTTAAATTTTAGAATGGAAATCATCATGCTTATTTTTCTTCTAAATTAGCAGTTTTTAAATTTTGTAAGTCAGCAGAACCTTGCCCTCAAACAAAATCTTAGCAGATTCCCCTCATATAAAATAAATAAAAGACGGGTTGCTGGGAAGGAGAGTGAGGGCAGCCCCTGAGGCATTTCTACAGCGCCTAAGAGTTGTAGTGAACATATTTTTAAAGACTGCTACCGGGGAGGGGGAAGGGTAAGCTGGGACGAAGTGAGAAATAGCACTGACATATATACACTACCAAATGTAAAATAGATGGCTAGTGGGAAGCAGCTGCATAGCACAGGGAGATCAGTTCAGTGCTTTGTGACCACCTAGAGGGGTGGGATAGGGAGGGTGGGAGGGAGATGCAAGAGGGAGGGGATATGAGGATATATGTATACATATAGCTGATTCACTTTGTTATACAGCAGAAACGAACACAACATTGTAAAGCAATTATACTCCAATAAAGATGTAAAAAAAAATAAAAGATAAAAACTACTACCTTAGAATATAACCATACTTTACTGAATCAAAAACACCAACTATTGTAAGACATACCACGGAGCACGAAGAAGAAAAAACATTGCCACTTAAAGTATGGCATGCCACTAACTGTCAGACACAGTCAATCTCAGAACTGTAAAAATGCGGTCAATGTGTAGCTGGAATTGATAACTTACAGTAGTATAAATAAATTACATATAAATCGTGTTCATATACTCACACAATGTGAAAGTTAAATTTAAGTGATGTGGTAGCAATATCTTCACATAAATGCTAGCTTCCATTTACTGGGCACCAGACAAGTGCCAGCTGGGGCGTTGCCCTGACACTCTTTTTTTTTTTTTAACATCTTTATTGGAGTATAATTGCTTTGCAATGGTGTGTTAGTTTCTGCTTTATAACAAAGTGAATCAGTTATACATATACATATGTTCCCACATCTCTTCCCTCTTGCGTCTCCCTCCCTCCCACCCTCCCTATCCCACCCCTCTAGGTGGTCACAAACCACCAAGCTGATCTCCCTGTGCTATGCGGCTGCTTCCCACTAGCTATCTATTTTATGTTTGGTAGTGTATATATGTCCATGCCACTCTCTCTCTTTGTCACAGCTTACCCTTCCCCCTCCCCATATCCTCAAGTCCATTCTCTAGTAGGTCTGTGAACATTAACAAATGGAAGGAAGGTTAAGAGCGTCAGGGCATCTTAGGGGTAAGATGCCCTGACGCTCTTAACCTTCCTTCCATTTGTTAATGTCCCCATTTACTGAGCACCTGCCAAGCACAGTGTTGAGTGCTGCACATGCATAATCTCATTTAATCCTGACAAGAACCCTCCAAAGTACATATTATTCTCCTATTTTATAGAGGGAGGAACTGAAGCTCAGGGAAGTTCAGTGACTTCCCCAGGGTCATACAACTAGTAAATGAGGCAGGTCAGATGAGCTGACTTCAAAGCCCATACTCATTCTACTCTAGAATTTTCTAGAATTAGAGCATTTTCAGAGTTGGGAGGGACTTAGAGGTCATTGTATCCCCATTCAAGAATCCCCCTTGCCAGGATCCCTAATAGATGTTGATATTCTCGGTAAATCTGACCAGTTAGGGAAGAGTCTACCCAAACCAGTGATTATCAAGCCTGCCTAATCATCAAAAGCACCTGGTAAGCTTTTTTTAAATGCAGATTCTTGGGGCCCTCTTCCAAGGTTTTTTCATCTAGTAGGTCTGGAGTGAGGTCCAGGAATCTGTATTTTTAGAAAGCACATCCAGGTGACTCAGATACACCAGCAGGTTTATGAACCATTAACATAATCTCGTGAAACCTTAGATGGAAACTGTTGTTGGAGGAAGAAAAGTCAAATTTCAGCCTCATCAAGGAAACAGGGACTTCTGCACAAAAGCGGAATGATGTCATGTTTCTCTGTTGGTTAGAATAATCCAAGACATGAGTAAGGAAAACAACACCCACCGGAAACCCCACATTATCTGTTTTGGGTGGGGCTAATCCTCTCATCACCCAACTCTCAGCCCAGATCCAAACCCAGGTGCCATCAGGAAGAAAGACATCATCACTGGTTAAGATGTGATGTGTTCCCAGGCCTAGCCCAAAATGTATATCTCCTACGGGTGGTTCTGCCCCATGCCTCTGCCTTCTTGTTGGCTTCTCCAAGACCCAGAGATTGGAAGCTAAGGCCTTATCCCCAATAAATCGGCCCTAGAAAATTTACATGAAGAGATATGAGTTTCCTGTTAAAGAGGGAGGAAGGAAGAGAAAAGAGGTCAGGATGCAAACCAAGGCTGGATAAACATCCTGGATGGCAGGCTTACTCTTGGGGGCATTGAAGCATTAGATGGGGTGGGGATACACTGGTTTCTTAACAACTAAAGTAAACTGCAAGGTCCTATTCAGTTTTCTAATTCAGAAAATCTCAAGTCCACTGAGATTTCATGCCAGCCTTGGCTGTGAAATCTGTACAGCAGCACTGTCCAATAGAACTTTCTAAAATGATGGAAATGTTCTAGATCTGCAGTGTCCAATATGGTGGCTACCATCTACATGTAGCTATTAAGCACTTGAAATATGGCTAGTGTGACTGAGGAAACAAATTATTTATCTTATTTTAATTTCAATTTAAAAAGCCAATGTGATTAGTGGCTACCATATTGGACAGTGCAGTTCTAGAGGAACTACTCCAACCTTGCCTTGAACTTTGTGATCAGAGCTGCCTATCCAACACCAGCTTTTAGGAAAGCACCAAAGTTCAAAGCATGAGAAGATAAAATGTGTCAGGAGAGACCACCATGAGGGACCCAACACAGAAGTCAGCATCTGCCCAGTATTCTTGGCCAAGGGTAAAGCAGAAATGACTTCAGGGATAACATTAGCAACTGTGAAGATGCCAAATATTAAAATCCATCCCCAAATAGCTGATCAAAGGCCAAGTGCAGGAAGTGGCATGATTTCCTCCTACCTTCCCTCTGTTCTGTGTATACGACAGTGACAGTCTTCACTTTCTTGCTTCTCTTCCTCCATAGCTGTCGCTCTCTTCTCATTGTATGTACATTTCATTACCCCTGCCCCTTTCACCAGTCAGTCCTGCTTGTATCTTACGCCCAAAGAATTTCACAATTTGGCCAATCTGGTCAACCAGTAGTTTCGATGAGAACTCTGGATTGAAATAATCATTGGGCTGACTGATAACCCAGCAGAGCCCTGTGCTGTTAGGATGGAAGGGCCCTTCCAGTTTCTCTTCCACCCATGCACACGTCCTTTGATTGGGATACTTCTGCCTATGTGCAAGTATCAGGGAAAACACCTCACGTTTATACAAAATACAAAATCCACCAAGAGATGAGGAAAACTGTAACTGGGGACAGTAGGGGGCTCCTTCTCCAGCCACTCTACAAATGTTTATTGAGGGCCTCCTGTGTATCAGGCACTGTGTTAGGCTCCTGAGGTAGGAGAGATAAAGTCTTTCCTCTGTGGGTCTTAAAGTAGCAAAAAGGTAGCAAAAGAGCTACTATTTATTGAGTTTCCACCCCACAAGCAGTCTCCGCTTCTCATCATACTCCTGGAAGGCAAATATTACCAACTCCCATTTTATAGAAAGAGAAGTGGAATCTCAGACTTGCCCAAGATCACCTCGGACTGTGTGCTCTTTTTGCTTCTCCACGCTGTCCTCCTTGTGAAGTCTTTCCTCTGTTTATCCCTTGAAAAACTTCCAAGTGTTATTTATTTAAAGGCTATTCCCTTACTGCAAGAGATTAAGGGTGCCCAGAGACCTGGAGAGCAGGTGACCCATTATCAGGGATCTAAGGCAAGAAGAAAGAAGAACCATCACCCAAAGCCAACAAGAAAATGGCCTCCTATGGGGAATATCGTGGTTCAGCAAATAGTATTTCAGAGAAAACTTACCGGCCACCACACCATACTTCGTCCTGCCAGGAAGAAGCCTCCAACAGTCCCACGATTAGTGGAAAACATGGCCTGGGGAGGAAGTGTCAAAAATTTAATAGAAAACTAGAACGGAGTAACCTTGCCAGCCAAGAGGATCACCCCCATCCCCCATATACTTGCACTTTCTTCAACCCACTTCACTTTCTGAAACACTTCCACATTCCTTACTTCCTTGAAGCTCAGAAGACGGAGGCAGGAACCTATATTTGACAGGCAATGAACACAGATTTGTTGAGCCCCCTGTGCCCTAGGCAGTGCCAAGGAGAGCATGGCTCAGATATTTCTGGACTCCTGGCAGGGAGGCTTCCATAGGCCATAGTCTTAGGGCCTCTGTAGTGGTTTTTCTGGGAATAGCAAGGGGACCAACAGCCCCAAGGAGCAGGGGAGGTAGCTAGGGCTGAAACAAAAAAAAGTTCCAAGGAATCAGGCTCTGAAAGTTGGTCAGGGAAAGACCATTCTGAAGGTCATTCTGAAGACTCCTAGAGTCCATAAGGAGCTTTCAGATACATCTCTGCAGATCCTCACAGCCACGTGGGGTGTCATAAGAACAGGTAAGATTGTACGCATTGCACATTTGAATAAACTGAGACTGAGTGGGGTTACCAACATCGCAAGGCTGGCATGTGTCACAGCCAGTGCTAAACCTGAGAACCCTGGCTCCTGGCTGGACTTTCCACCATGTCTGGGAAGCTGAGAGTACTGAGCAAGAATCAGCCACACAGATTCCTTGTGACACTTTAGGCTTTCAGTCACATCTGGTTTCTACAATTATTTTTTTCTTTTTAAAAATCAACACTTCCTTTTATCTCTAAAAAAAATCTCTTGGCCATGAAGGGGTTAATGCCCACCCTCCTCTACTCTAAGTCAAACGACTTCAACCACCTGCTAGCACCTCAGCCTCCTGGCCTGCGGTCCCTCATGAAAGCCTTTGAGAGTGACTGGAATATGTTCACACTTAAAAATACCTCTCTTCCAGTTGCTAGGTGTGCCGACGTCTGTCACAAGTGAAATTTCCAAGTTCAAGACTGCTAAGAACAAGTTTCTCTGGTTTGGTGTGTCCCCATAGTCCCAAAAGGGAGCCACACACATTTCCCTCTCCCCAGCACCAGGCCACCCTCCAGTCTTCCTCCTCCTCCTCCTCTTCCTGGGCCCAGCTTTTCAGCTCTCACTCACTCCAGCCCCTAGATCCCAGGGCACAAGACCTCTCCCAGGTGGGGGACGCAGGGCAGCCCCTCTGCCTTGGGCTGCCCCAAAGCACCTGCAGCTGGCAGAGGCTGGTGTCCTTCTGGATCTACCCTGCTTCTTTCCCCTCTGAAACTGGATGACTAAGAGGCAGGACAGTAGTCACCTTCCTGGGGCTCATTTCCCAAGCCCTGGGATCCTTCCTGCAGCTACCAGCTGGTCCTCTCCTGCCCCTCACACCCCCAGCCCCCAGCCTCTCCAATCTCTCACTCTCCTTCTCTGCTCACAGAGCCGGGGTGGGGGAGCCTCCTCAGGCACTGGCCAGCACCCCGACTTCTGCTCACCCTTGCTTGGCCCCTCACCTCACACGGTGCCCCCTGAACTCCTCTCAAACATTTCCAAGTCATTTCCACCCGGCTCCACACACCCTTCAGCCCACCTTCCCCTCCTTGCAGTTCACCAAGGCGGTGGCTCCTCCGTGTGCCCCCTCCTCCCTCCCCTTGGCCCTTGCCACCTCAGCCCGCGTTTCAGGACCCCTACATACCCACAGCCCGACAGCCATCACCACCACGAAGTAGACAACAATGACAGAGATGTCGGCCGCATTGCGGATGCGCTCATAGGCCTTGAGGGGCTCGGCGGTGGCAGAGGTCGCAGGGCTCCAGGTACTACTGTCCATGACGGCGGCCGCAATGCGTCCCTCCAGCCCAGGCCGCTCGCTCCTTATATGGTCTCCGGGTTAATGATCAGTCCCGGGGAGGGGACCCGTGAAGTCTGGCAGCAGTGCTGTCTTGCAGGAGCCCCAGCGCTGCGCCGTCGGGGAGCAGCTCTGAGTGCACAACAAGGAGGAGCTGGCAGAGCTTTGGCGGTGAGGTGGGCGGGTAGATAAGCACTCTCCCTCAAGTGGGGTGGGGCCGGCCAGGGAGTGGTGCCCTCCTAGCACAAAGGCCCACTGTGCTCCCGCACCGGCACTGGGCACGGGGCAGCTTCACCTGGGCTGCTGTGTGGCAACACCCAGGCCAGGGCTCCAGCGGCTCCATTGAGGAGCCAGGCTTCCTGGTGCTGGGGGCCTAGAAGCTTCAGATCACCTGCCACCTGCTGTTGGACCAATCTTGTATTCTCTGTGGACCTGGCTTCTCCATGTGTAAAATGAGTGCGGGACTGTTCCAGGAATCAGCCAAGTTCTTGGCCTCCATGGAGAACATTCTGGTGAGAACCAGAAGTTGCTGGATGTTGCTGGAAGAAAATTCAGCATGATGGCAGTATCTTGGCCACTCATGGGTGAGTGGGATGACCACTCACCCATCCACCTTTCTGCCTCTCCCTCTACAGCCTGCAGCGCCAAGGGGCACTGTTACCCCAGCTGTAAGGAAGAAGGAACTGAGACTGGGGAAAAGGATCCCCCTGGGAGCTATTTCCTTGCCCTGTGCCTCACCCAGTAATGTTATTTGGGGCCCTTCCAAGGCAGGTGGGAGGGAGGAAAGATACTACAGAATCCCTTCCAAGGAACTCATCAAACCCTAGCCCTTTCTGGGGGCTCAGCCTACCCATCTGGAAACACATGTCTAATTTGGAACTCAAGGCTCAGAAGAGAGATGACTGTGAGAAGAGGCACAACTCACCAAAGGTCACACAGTGAGCCAGTGACAGAGGTGACCATGCAGCCCAGACCAAGGCAGCCCTAGTTCAGAGGAGGGTTGGGATGCTCTCAGGGGCTGGTGCTGGAGGCCCCAGAGCAGCCACTTTGGAGAGGGGACCCTTGCTAGGTGATGAGGTGAGGGAGGGGGAAGGACCATCCAAACCCGCCAGGATGCTATTCTGCCTCAGGCCCTCCCTGCCCACCACCAGACATCCATCCACTGCTTAAAGTCAAGCAGCCCATTCCTTTGCACCTTGTTGCCTCTGAGGGCCACTGCCCTCCTGCCTCTTCAGTGCTTGTTTGTCCCCACTTCCCCCACCCATCCCCCAGGACTGTAAACTGTATAAGGGCCCATCATAACACCTGCCCACAGGAAGAAAAAATTCCCCATTTGGGGATCTTGGAAGCAGGGGCTCTTCACCGTGGATGCCTCCCATGACCTAGAGCTCAGCAGTCAGCCACAGCTTGGAGCAGCTTGCCTTCCACCTGTGTCCACTGGTTCCCGCATTCAGCAAAGCTTTTTCACCTGACTCTGCCAAGCAGAGTCCCTGCCCTCAGGGAACTTCCAGTCTGGTCTAGAAGTGAGCTCACCCACAGGAAAAGTCCAGCCTTTAACCACCAGCTGCAGGCTGCCAGCCCATGCCCGGTTCTAAAAGTGAAGTCTGTGGAAATGAGCAAATCCAAAGCGTGAGTGGGAGGAAGGCTTGGAAGTGCTAAAGGACCTCAAAGGAGGGACCAAGCTGTTCTTTGATCTTTCTAGGACAGCAGAACATAGGTGGCCAGAGAAGGAAAGGGATGGGTGGCAGCCAAGGAGAGACCATAAAAGGCATTCATTCATTCATTCACTCTTACAACAAAAGAGCAGCTTCTATGTGCCAGGTCATGTGCAATGACTCTAGGGATACAGCTGTGAACAAGACTCACAGGGCTCTTACCTTCCTCACAGGGCTTCCAGCCCAGTAAGGGAAACAGACCATCATCAAAGATGAGACAAATCATATACCACAATGTTCACTGCAGCTCTATTTACAATAACCAGGACATGGAAGCAATCTAAGTGTCCATCGACAGATGAATGGATAAAGAAGATGTGGCACATATATACAGTGGAATATTACTCAGCCATTAAAAAAACGAAATTGAGTTATTTGTAGTGAGGTGGATGGACCTAGAGTCTGTCATAGAGAGTGAAGTAAGTCAAAAAGAGAAAAACAAATACCATATGCTAACACAGATATAAGGAATCTAAAAAAAAAAAAGGTTAGGAAGAACCTAGGGGCAGGAGAGGAATAAAGACGCAGACATAGAGAATGGACTTGAGGACATAGGGAGGGGGAAGGGTAAGCTGGGACGAAGTGAGAGAGTGGCATGGACTTATATACACTACCAAATGTAAAATATATAGCTAGTGGGAAGCAGCCGCATAGCACAGGGAGATCAGCTCGGTGCTTTGTGACCACTTAGAGGGCTGGGAATAGTGAGAATGCGAGGGAGACGCAAGAGGGAGGAGATATGAGGATACACGTATATGTATAGCTGATTCACTTTGTTATAAAGCAGAAGCGGAAACTAACACACCACTGTAAAGCAATTATACTCCAATAAAGATGTTTTAAAAAGAATATCCTTCCTTTTAAAGGCTGAATCATTCCATTATGTAAATAGACCACATGTTGTTTATCCATTCATTTACTAATGGACATTTGGGTTGCTTTCACCTTTCAGCCATGTGACTAATGCTGCTATGGAATGGGTGTGGAGGTATTTTTTGATCCTCTTTCAAATAAGAGCAATCACAGGATGGGTGGGTGGATGGATGGATGGACGGATGGATGGATGGATGAATAGTGGATGGATGGGTGGATTGATGGGTGATAGATGGATTGATAGAAAAGTGAAAGAGCTCCAAACTGAATTAAATCTGTTTCCTGTCCTGTTTGTCACACTTTCTACCTGCATGACACACCGGACATCAGAGATATTGTGACATAACAGTGACCCCATTGTAACAATGGCAGTAGGATTGAGTTAAAGGGAATTTCAAAATACTTATAAAGATGAGTAACTGTGCTATTTCATGATCACAGTTGGCATGTATCAGTAAAAGGATTATATATTTACAAGACCTTAAGGTATTGCTGACTAAGAAGAATGGGATTTCCCAGAGTGGTAATCCTAGGAAGGAAGGGAGTATTCAAGTTGGGTGAAACTCACACTCAGTATCAAATGTGGAACAACCATAACATCAGTCAAAACAGCAGAAACAGAGTCACTGAAAATTCAGGACCTTGAGCCACAGATGATGCTGGCAGTGAATGGATCCAAGATGCAAAGAACTGGGCAAAAATGAAGAGTATAGAGAGGATATTTTTGAGAATACTGAGCTCCGCTCTAAACTGGCCCATAGGATTTGTTTATCCTTAGTCTCACCATCCACAGCAATGTAAGAACCAATCCTAACAGAAAAATGAACAAAAAATACAAACAGTTCATATAAAAGAAAATACAGGATTTCCTTGGTGGCGCAGGGGTTAAAAATCTGCCTGCCAGTGCAGGGGACACGGGTTCGAGCCCTGGTGCGGAAAGATCCCACATGCCACGCAGCAGCAAAGCCTGTGAGCCACAACTACTGAGCCCGAGTACCACAACTACTGAAGCCTGCAAGCCTAGAGTCCGTGCTCTGCAACAAGAGAAGCCACCACAATGAGAAGCCCACGCACCACAATGAAGAGTAGCCCCTGCTCACTGCAACTAGAGAAAGCCTGCATACAACAACGAAGACCCAACGCAACCAAAAATAAAAATTTTTTTAAAAAAAGAAAATACAAATGGCACATAAACATACTAAAAGATACCCAGTCTCTCTCTAATAAAGTACATGGAAATTAAAACTACAGTAAGATACTATTTTTTACCTATCAGACTGGAAAAAAATCACAAATAAATTGATAATACATTGAGTCATAGAGGAAACATTTACTCTCACACATTACAGGTGAAAGTATAAATTGGTACCAACTTTAACAGAGTAATTTGAGAACATCTATCAAAATTATATCAAGAGAATGAGGAGACAAGTCACAGACTGGGAGACGATATTTGTAAAAGACACATCTGATAAAGAACTGTTAACCAAACCTATACAAAGAACTTTTAAAACTTAACAAAAAGAAAATGAACAACTCGATTTGAAAATGGGCAAAAGGTCTCAACAGACACCTGTTCAAATATACAGATATATCTTCTGACATACAAATAAGCATATGAAAAGATGCTCAACATCATATGTCATTGGAGAATTGCAAATTAAAACAATGAGATACCACGACACACCTAACGATAGGACCAAAATCCGAAACACTGACAACACCAAATGCTGACAAGAATGTGGAACAACAGAAACTCTCATTCATTGCTGGTGAGAATGTAAATTGGTGCACCCACTTTGGATGATAGTTTGGCAGTTTCTTACAAAACCAAACATAGTCCTACCATACAATCCAGTAACTGTGCTCCTAGGTATTTACCCAAAGGAGGTGAAAACATGTTTGCACACAAACCTGCACACGGATATTTATAGCATGATTGCTAAAACTTGGAAACAACCAAAATGTCCTTTAGTAAGTGGTACATCCAAACAATGGAATATTATTCAGTGATAAAAACAAATATTCTATCAAGCCAAGAAAAGACATGGAGGAATGTTAAATGTATATTAATGAGTAAAAGAAGTCAATCTGAAAAGGCTATATACTGTGTAATTCCAACTATATGACATTCTGGAAAAGGCAAAACTATGGAAACAGTAAAAAAAAGATCAGTGATTGCCAGGGTTTAGACAGCAAAGGGAGATGAATAGAAGAATACAGATAATTTTTAAGGCAGTGAAATTATTCTGTATGATACTCTAGTTGTAGATACATGTCATTACCTATTTATCAAAACTCATAGAATGTGCAATGCCAAGAGTGAGCCGTAATGTGAACTATGGACTTTGGATGATAATGAAGTATCAATGTAGATTAATTGATTCTAACAAATGTACCATTCTGGTGCAGAATGTTGACAGTGACAGAGGCTGTGCATGGAGGGAGGGGGATATGGTAACTCAGTACTTCCAGCTCAATTTTGCTGTGAACCTAAAACTGCTCTAAAAAAATAAAATCTATTTAAAAATTTTATATTCACATACCCTTTGACCTTTTTTTCCTAAGAATTTATGCTACAGATAGGCTTACATAAGGGCAAATGACCTATGTTCTAAGTTATTTATTGCAGCACTATTTGTAACGGGCAAAGATTAGAAGCAACCTAAATCCATCCATAAAGGATTGGTTAAATATATTACAGTTTATCCACTTAATGGAATAATAATATGCAGCCATTAAAAATAAAAAAGAAGGACTTCCCTGGTGGCACAGTGGTTAAGAATCCGCCTGCCAATGCAGGCGACACAGGTTCAATCCCTGGTCCAGTAAGATCCCACATGCCGTGAGGCAACTAAGCCCATGCACCACAACTACTGAGCCTGCGCTCCAGAGCCCGTGAGCCACAACTACTGAGCCCGCGCACCACAACTACTGAAGCCTGTGTGCCTAGAGCCCATGCTCGACAAGAGAAGCCACCGCAATGAGAAGCCTGTGCACTGCAACAAAGAGTAGCTCCCGCTTACTGCAACTAGAGAAAGCCTGCACGCAGCAACGAAGACCCAACACAGCCAAAAATAAATAAATAAATAAATTTATTAAATAAATAAATTAATTAAAAAGCTCTTGTATATTGATATGTAGTAGTGATCTCAAAGATATTTTGTTAGGTTAAAAAAGCAAAGTGTACAAAACAACATATAGTATGCTAAAATTAGTATAAAATATCAGGGGGTAAGGGAAGAATATAGGTATATATTTGCTTACATGTACAATTTTTAAATCTCTTGGATACACAAGAAGCTGGCAAAATTTATTGCCTTCAGGGAAAATATTTGGATGACTGGGAGACTTTCTCCATATATGCTTACATATGAACCATGTGAATGTATTATTTATTAGATCAATGGATAGTAAGAAGGAGGGAGGGTGGGAGGGAAAGAGAGAGAGAAGAAGGAAGAACACTACACTAGGATCACTGAATATTCAAGTATTTGGGGACCTCAGGGATCGTCAAACTTGACTCCATAATATATTCACTGGATCAACAAATATATACTGAGTGTCCTATATATGCCTGCCACTGTTTCAGGTGCTGTAGACAGCAAGATGCAAAGATGTAGGAGTACACAATCTAATGGGGAAAGACCTTATTTTTATAAAATGAGAAACCGAGTCCCAGAGAATGAACAGACCTTGTCAAGATCACCCAGATTGTTGGTGGAAGAGCTAGGGCTGAAACCCAGGTCTGCAGGCTCCTGCTTGGTTTTATTATCTACCCTGGGATTTAAAGTACAGTGAGGGAAATGGACTTGATTACCCAGGCAATGCTTACGAGTGTAAAGATAAGTGAACCACAAAACTGGCTTCCCAGAAAGAGCTTTCTTCTTCTACACATGCTTTCTAATGGTCATAGTCACCCCCAACCCATGAAAGATCTCCCAATACTATCTTCATCCTTCATTCACACAAACAATTATTTGAGTCATTATAAATAAATACTGTTTATACACACACACATACACTTTTCCAAAAGATGATTCATTTGTCCTTTTGGTTGAGACACCAAAAATGCTAAGACAAAGTAATTAAGGCACAGACTCCCCTAAAGAATGATCTTCTGTCTGAGCAAGAGGAAAAACCTAATCCTAGTCAAGTATCCCTGATCCCTGGGATTTTCTAAGGATTTTAGGCAAACACTTCAATAGGGTTTTTCCAAGTTTGGGAAATCCTACCAGGAAGCAAGAAAAGAAGAGCGTCATTCTCATTACATTGAATGACAAAGGTGCAACAGTCAATGGCCTGTGGCTTAGCCTAATGTTTTAGACTGACTTTGATTAAAGTATTATAGAACAGGTATAAAAATGAAACCGTATATACACAAACACATATAAACATCACCACAAACATATACCCACATAGATGTACACACAAATATCAACCCCAAAGCACAAAATAAAAGCCTGAGATGAAGAACCTTCTATTCTAAATTGGCTACACTTAAAGAAAGAACCAATGTGATGTTTCAAAATGCAAAATCCTAAAATCTCTGTTTGTCTTCCAAGTGATTCTGTGATTGGAAGAGGACCTGCTGGTCGACCCTCCAGCTTAAATTTGGTTCTGACAGGTAGGTAGAACAAGGAATTGATCCTTGGTGAGACTGAAATTGCTGATAGGTGAGAGGAAATGGTTCAGGGCTGTGTTTGAAAAAAGTGGAAAAGGAAACTGAGATTTTTTTTATATGGGCTTAGGCCATGGATCCAACCATAAGGCCTCATTTTTAATGGTGGGCCACCACAAAGTCCATTTGCTCTGCTCTCCAGCCAGGAATCACCACAGTTCCCAGTTTAATCTCTTGTTTTGACTCATCCTGAGTCACTCCCCACTTGTTTCCCACTTCCACTCCTTGTGAGAGCTTCCTTAGGTATTCTCCAAAGTCAAGCCAAAGTCATTGTTTCATGTGAAAGAGCTGTGAGCTCTTTGGGGCAAAGGCCTCTTCAAATTAGAACTGTCATTAACATTGTGATTACACCCACATCGCTCTGATATGGGAGGACTGCTTGTGCCTTCTTGGGCACAGGGAGCTGCTGATGTGAGTGGCCTTGAGGGCTAGTTCTTTTAATGTCTGAATCAGGCGTATGTTGGGTTTTCAATTTCCACAACATGTAAGATAATAGACTCTTCAGGCTGAAAGGGGTTAAGAGCATCCAACCCACCCCTTCGTTCTATAGTGGAAATTGAGACTCAAAGAGGAAGGGTGATTTGTCCATGGTCATTGCCTGAATCTGTGCTCCCAATCCAATGCTCTGGCTTCTTCTCCAAAAACATTATTCAGGGCTTCACTGGTGGCGCAGTGGTTGAGAGTCCGCCTGCTGATGCAGGCAACACGGGTTCGTGCCCCGGTCCGGAAGGATCCCACATGCCGCGGAGCGGCTGGGTCCGTGAGCCATGGCCGCCGAGCCTGCACGTCCGGAGCCTGTGCTCTGCAACGGGAGAGGCCACAACAGTGAGAGGCCCGCGTACCACAAAAAAAAAAAAAAAAGAAAAGTGTACCTTCATAAAATTAACTAATAAAAAGGAGAGGGCTTCCCTGGTGGCGCAGCGGTTGAGAGTCCGCCTGCCGATGCAGGCGACACGGGTTCGTGCCCCAGTCCAGAAGGATCCCACATGCCGCGGAGCGGCTAGGCCCATGAACCATGGCCGCTGAACCTAAGCATCCGGAGCCTGTACTCCACAATGGGAGAGGCCACAACAGTGAGAGGCCCGCGTACCGCAAAATAAATAAATAAATAAATAAATAAATAAATAAATAAATAAAATAAAAAGGGGAAAGACAAGCCCTTATATTTGCAGTGCTCTTTTCTGTTCACAGAGCACTTTCCCACCTCTCATCTCACAACCACCTCACAACAGCCCTGTGAACTTAGCGAGGTACGACTGGGGACACTGTCTCTATTTTATAGGAAAGAAAACTGAGACTAAGAAGCAGCAGTCTCAGCCACCTGTGCCAGGTACTGGAAGCATCTCTATGGTCATAGGACCTGAAGAGCAGAGTCTACCACTCACTTGTCAGACAGACACACTCTGGCTCAGAGGGACAGGAACTTGTGAGTCCTACAGTGAATCAGGGGGCAGGATCGGGATTAGGGTCCTGGACCCCTGGTTCCTGGCTCCATGTGCTCTCTCACCCACTGCATTTTTGCTCCCCTCCCTTCTCTCTCAGGCCAGAGCCTGCTCCTGCTGCCCGGGCTGCCCTCAGATCCCTCTGGGGGCTCCAAGGCTGACTTCCTCAAGCTAAGCCCCAAATCCTAGTTCTGCACCCTTCCCTAGGTGAATTCTGGGCTCCTCGGGCCCTGTTCTCAGCTAGTTGTCAACCCTCTCCAGGGTTCTAATGAATTCATCCACAGGGTCGTTTCTTATGAAAGAATTCCCAGTGTTATTCCACCCAAGGACATCTGCCACAATTGAAAGAGTAAGAATTTATTAATCAAAGAAAAAGTTAAAATAAAAGATCATTTTCCACCTACAAGATTGTCAGATGTCATTGAGGTCTCTCCCAATGGGGCTTTTTCAATTAGCCTACATTGTTGGAAACACCTCACAGAGTAAATATGTGGATTTTTTATTTATTCACAGAATTATGTGAGTAAATTATGTGTTACATCTGTGGGAAATAACTATAAGACAGAGCTGCTAAACTATGAAAGACCTAACAGTCAAACTCCTTTTATCTTAGGTATTGGCATATCCCACCAATCTGTGCTATTCTAGGCTGTGATAACTTAGGAGTGAACATGATTTGAACTTATGCATGTTTAGAGGTTGTCTAAAATTCAGAACCAGGCAAATCCATCTACTCTGACCTTAAACATGGCCCTAAAGTAAAATACTTGAAGAAAATGGCTCCCAAAGATTACAGGTGGGGAATTTTTGAAGTATGTTCATATCCAATTGGAGATCAAAGAAAGCCAACTAAAAAAGTTGTGGATTGACTGATATGACAACTGTGGATTGAGCAGAAGTTCTTTTTAAAAGGACTATCTTGAAGATTATGACTCAAACATTGGAGGAACTAAGGTGATTGGCAGTAGAAGGAATCAGAGCATGCGAAATTCCTTTTTTTTTTTTTGGCTGCGCTGGGTCTTCGTTGCTGCGTGCAGGCTTTCTCTAGTTGTGGTGAGTGGGGCTACTCTTCATTGTGGTACGCGGGCTTCTCATTGTGGTAGCTTCTCTTGCTGTGGAGCACGGGCTCTAGGCACACGGGCTTCAGTAGTTGCAGCACGCGGCCTCAGTAGTTGTGGCACGCAGACCCTAGAGCATGCAGGCTTCAGTAGTTGTGGCGCATGGACTTAGTTGCTCCATGGCATGTGGGATCTTCCTGGACCAGGGATCAAACCCGTGTCCCCTGCATTGGCAGGTGGTTTATTAAACCACAGCACCACAAGGGAAGTCCTGAAATTCCTTAAACAAAAATTTATCGACTTTTAAAAAAAGATTGTCAGATGTCTAGAAGATGAATATATCCAGTGCTGCCAAGGGTAACAGAAAAATGGGCACACTCATACTTTGCCGGTGGGAGTGTAAATTTTTATCGTAATTTAGCAATACCTAAAAAAACCTTAAATGTGGATTCTCTGACCCAGCAATTCCAACTTCAAGGTGTTTATCCTGCAGAAATACTCACACAGGTGAACAAAAATATTTACACATTAGAGTGAAAAATTAGAAACAATCTAAATGTTACTATGGGAGATTAGTTCGAATATGGAACCCTATAGAACTTTTTTCACATAACATATTGAGGAAAACTGTCTTGTAAATTGATAACTGTATTTTTTTTTTTTTTTTTTTTTTTTTTGCGGTACGCGGGCCTCTCACTGTCGTGGCCTCTCCCGTAGCGGAGCACAGGCTCCGGACGCGCAGGCTCAGCGGCCATGGCTCACGGGTCCAGCCGCTCCGCGGCATGTGGGATCTTCCCGGACCGGGGCACGAACCCGCGTCCCCTGTATCGGCAGGGGGACTCTCAACCACTGCGCCACCAGGGAAGCCCCTGTCTTATTTTTTTAATGGCCACTAGTATTCCATAGTCTGTATGAGCAATAATCAATTGAACCACTCCCTTACAAATAGGCATCTGGGTTGTATCCAGATGTTCTTTGTTTTACAAGAGCAACAGCTCTCTAGGAAAGGAAGTGAAAATGTTAAATTTACTTGTAGTGGACTTCCCTGGTGGTGCAGTGGTTAAGAATCTGCCTGCTAATGCAGGAGACATGGGTTCAAGCCCTGGTCCAGGAAGATCCCACATGCCACGGAGCAACTAAGCCCGTGCACCACAACTACTGAATCTACGCTCTAGAGCCCGCAAGCCACAACTACTGAGCCCACGTGCCACAACTACTGAAGCCCGCATGCCTAGAGCCCGTGCTCCGCAACAAGAGAAGCCACGACGATGAGAAGCCCGTGCATTGCAAAGAAGAATAGCCCCCATTTGCCACAACTGGGGAAAGCCCGCACACAGCAACGAAGATCCAACGCAGCCAAAAATAAATTAATTAATTAATTAAAGACTTGACCTTTAAAAAAAATTTAATTGTAGTACATTGAACTGACCCAAACTGAAATACGGACAGTGCCAGATTGGCAAATTTTAAAAATAATACTAATAATTATACAAAAAGATGCTAATATCACTAATCATTAGGGAAATGTGAATTATAACCATAATAATATACCTCTTCACACCCATTAGAATGACTATTATAAAAAAAATTGTTGGTGAGGATGTAGAGAAATTAGAACCCTTGTGCACTTCTGGTAGTATTGTAAAATAGTGCAGCCAATATGGAAAATAGTATGGTGGTTCCTCAAAAAATTAAAAATAGAATTACAATATGATCCAGGAATTCCACTTCTGGGATACCCAAAAGAAATTAAAGCAGGAACATCATACTCAATGGTGAAAAGCTGAAAGCATTTCCCCTAAGGTCAGGAACAAAACAAGGAAGCCCACTCTCACCACCTTTATTCAACATATTATTGGAAGTCTTAGCCACAGCAATCACACAAGAAAAAGAAATAAAAGGAATCCAAATTGGAAAGGAAGAAGTAAAACTGTCACTCTTTGCAGATGACATGCTACAATACATAGAAGATCCTAAAGATGCCACCAGAAAACTACTAGAACTCATCAATGAATTGGTAAAGTTGCAGGATACAAAATTAATATACATAAATCTGTTACATTTCTATGCACTAACAACAAACTATCAGAAAGAGAAATTAAGGAAACAGTCCCATTTACCATCGCATCAAAAAGAATAAAATACCTAGGAATAAACCTACCTAAGAAAGTAAAACACCTGTACTTGGAAAACCATAAGACACTGATGAAAGAAATTGAAGACGACACAAACAAATGGAAAGATATACCATGTTCTTGGATTGAAAGAAATAATATTGTTAAAAATGATTATACTACCCAAGGCAATCTACAAATTCAATGCAGTCCTATCAATGCCATTTTTCACAGAACTAGAGTAAATAATTTTAAAATTTGTATGGAAACACAAGAGACACTAAATAGCCAAAACAATCTTGAGAAAGAAGAACAGAGCTGGAGGAATCACCCTCCCTGACTTCAGACTATATTACAAAGCTACAGTAATCAAAACAGTATGGTACTGGCACAAAAACAGACACATATATCAATGGAACAGAATAGAGAGCCCAGAAATAAATCCATGCACTTATGGTCAATTAATCTACGGCAAAGGAGGCAAGAACATACAATGGAGAAAAGACAGTCTCTTCAATAAGTGGTGCTAGGAAAACTGGACAGCTACATGTAAAAGAATGAAATTAGAACATTCTCTAACACCATATACAAAAATAAACTCAAAATGGATTAAAGACCTAAATGCAAGACTGGAAACCACAGAACTCTTAGACGAACACTCATAAATCGTAGCAATATTTTTTTTTGGATCTGTCTCCTAAGCAAAGAAAATAAAAGCAAAAATAAACAAATGGGACCTAATTAAACTTAAAAGCTTTTGCACTGCAAAGGAAATCTACTGAATGGGAGAAAATATTTTCAAACAATATGACCAATAAGGGGTTAATATCCAAAATATATAAACAGCTCATACAACTCAACATCAATAAAAACAAACAACCTGATTTAAAAATGGGCAGAAGACATGAATAGACATTTTCCTTCAGTCCACGGGCTCTCTTCATCCTCTCTGGCATCTTGCTACTCACCCCCTCTTCCCATATTTCCAAATGAGCCAGACTTAGCTTCTAACTGGGGCCCAAAGTCTAGATGGCCTGTGGGTGGAGGGACAGACGGGAGATTCCCGGGAGTTCTGCTCAGCTCAGGACACTTGGCTCTTTCTCTACGACTTTTAGCAGGGCCCATACATTGAACCTTATCACATAATGAGTTTGATGCTTTCGTAGGCCAATAAATCACATACTCTCCTCTCAGAAGGTACACAATTTAGGTGATAACCTCAGTCATGCCAACATAACCCCACGGCAAAAATGTTTAAGGGAGCAGAGTTTCTAATTCTGTTATCACAGCTCCCTGATTACACACGTGTCACAAAGCCATCACAGCTACCTCACCTAGGAGCCCAGAGCTGAAGTCTTGCCAAAGCTGGCTTACCACCTCCAGGAAGATAACTAGTCTGCATTTCCAAATCTGCTCACCTAAGTTGCAACTCTCTCAGCTTTTTTCAAAGATCTGGAAATTCCAAAATCTGGCTTGACTGTGAGCTCTGGAAAGTCCACTAGAGATGGCATGACTCATCCTCCACCTTTCACAAATGGGACACTGAGGCCCAGTGAGGCCATGTGGCTCAGCTAGAACCAAAGCTTGGGCTTTCTGCCCCCATGCTGCCTCCTTGATGCTTGCCCCCATTTCACCCCTCAGCTAGTTTCTGGACCCATGGAGTCAGCCTTTGAAATGCCTCTTCTAGTGTTTTCCTCACCCCTTCCCCCACAACCTCCCAGACCATCATCTCTCCCTAGATTGCTGCTACAGACTCTTGTGGTCTCCCTCCTCCAATTCTCCCCTTCCTTCAGTCCATCCTGGGTGTTGTGCCAGGTCACTCTAACCCGAAAATTGTCAGGGGCTCCCCCTTCCTGCCAAAGAAAACCCAAAAGCCTTGACCTGGTGTTCAAGGCCCATCACCATCCAATGCCAACTTGCTAAGAGCTTCCCATCCCCCTCGATCTCCCCTCCCCACAGACCCTAAATCTAGCCCAAATCAACTGGTTGCTGTTCCCAGTATCTCCCTTCTGCTTCTGCATTTGGTCATGCTATTTCCTCCACTGAGTTTGCAGGACCGTCCTGCCCACTGCCCACCTGTCACCTCCACCTATCCGAACTACATTCCTACAAGGCTTGGCTCAAATGCCCTCTCACCCCAAGAAGCTTCCCCATACTCCATTCCCAATGGAAATAATTGCTCCCACCTCAAGACCCTGCGATGGATGGACCTTAAACCTTAGGTATTTATGTACCTGTTTTCTCTCCTAACAATACAAACCTTCTCAAAAACAATACATATTGATTTGTCTGTATGTTTCCCACAGGCCCAGTATGGTGCTTTTTATTCATTGATTAATGTTTTTATTAATAATTTACTGAACAGAGTTTTGGAGTCCAAGAGACCTGAGCATGAGTCCAAGCTCTATCACTTGCTAGTAGTATGATCTTGAGCAAGGTACTTAACCATTCTGAGCCTCAGATTTTCTCCTCTGCAAAATGAGGATAATAAGACCTAGTTCACAATGTTATTGTAATGACTAATGAGGTAACATATGGTCATAGCACAATGACATAGCACAATGCCTGGCACATAGTAAGTATTCAATTAATAAGGCAATACTACTACTAACAAAAATAAACATAGCTCCTGCTATGTGCCTGGAATTGTGGAGAACGCTGGGGATACAGACATAAAGAAAACTAGGCCCATGCCTTTGAAAACTCAGAGACTAGTGGGGAAGCAGACAACAAGGAAACATCTGACCTCCATATCATACAGGGTGAGAAGTGCTATGACAAAGATACCCATAGGGTACTCTAGAGCTTCCAGAAAGGGCATTGAATTGGGGCTGTGCCCTGGGAGGCGGGGGCTCAGGGAGAGCTCCCCAGAAGAGTGGTGTGAGCAGTGTTTGGAAAAACCAATGATAATGATCCAGGGGAAAGGGGCAAAATGGGCAAGCGTGGCAGAAGGCAGAGCACGAGATAGGAGCACAGAGCAAGTCGGAGCACCACAGCACCCTGCACACAGCTGGTGCTTGATAAGTATTTGCCAAATAAGAGGCAGCCTGGGGTGAAGGGCACAGCCATGGGATTCTCTGACAACAGTCATGGCATGTGACCTTGGGTAAGTCTCATCCCTGCCCTGAGCTCACTATCCTCAGGTGATCCATTCCCTGATATCAAGGTTTGGGAAGGAACACTGAGCTTTGGTTGGTGCTCCCTTGTTCCTCCAGCTGTGTCATGTAGGGGCATGTTTTCACCTGCTCAATTCAGGAGGAGTTTGGCCTAAGAGGCTGGCACCACCCTCTTTAGGTCATATCTGTCTCTGAAGCAAGAAACACTAATCACTTTAGGAGCATTGTCACACCCTCTTCCTGGGAAATTTTCCTTTTCACAGCTGGGGTGGGGAGCCCAAAATTCCAGCGAGCTACCTGGCCTCAGATTCTATCCACAGGACACCTGGGGCGGAGTGGGGGCAATCACAGAATTCAAGGCAAAAATAGGCAGCTTCAGTGAGTATAATTTTTGTTAATCTGGTAAGAAACAAATAAACTACATTTTAAAACAATTCTTTTGAATAGAAAAGTACTGATTTATGTAAAACTGGTCAATTTTGTCAATGCAGTACTTTCTTCCAATTTTATTGAGATACAATTGGTATAACATTGTGTAAATTTAAGGTGTACAATGCGATGATGTGATACATGTATATATTGCAAAATGATAACCACATAAGGTTAGTTAACACTTCCATCACCTCACACAGTGACCTTTTTTTGGTGAGAACATTTAAGATCTACTCTCTTAGTAACGTTCAAACATATAACAGAGTATTTTTAACTATAGTTCAATTCAATATTAAATTAGTTACTTCATCAAAAAAGTCGTTTGATGAAAAAATTCCATCTGAATTATTTGCGTCATGTAACCCCAAAGATCTGGTCATTCTTTGCATTTTTAATTGGTTCAGTATTGTGTATGGTCCTAGAGAAGAGGTGATAGACCAGATCTCCACCACAGCGCACATTAACGATTGACAAACTCGAGAGCAGCAACCTGAACATCCAGCTGCTCCAAGAAGGGAGGGGAGGGAAGATGGGGAGAGGGCAGGTGTACAAGTTGCCTATGGCTTCTCTAACAAATTATCATAAACTTAGTGGCTTACAACAACACACAAATTTGATTCAAGTGATAGAAATCTAGTCTAAGCTTAAGTAAGGGAAAACACAACAAGCAAAAATCAAAGTGTGAGTAACGTATTTGTATATTCAACAAAATTGTGAGGACAATGGGGAGCTGGGTTTATGCATGACTGCATCCAGAAACCCAAATGATGTCAAGACTTCCTCATTCTAACTTTGTGCCTCATCTCTGCTTCTATGTTGACTGTCAAACTGTAGCTGAGCATTCCCATCTAGCTATTGATCACTATTGAAAAGTATTTTTAAGTCATCCAGGATCCAAAAATAAGCACTGCTAACAGTTTTCCTTCCAGGTTTTATGTATGTTATTGTACACACATATGACACGTCCTAATGAGTGTGCTCACATGCACGCTCACGCACACATACACAAGCATACGTAATTATTTAGGGAGCATTTATTGTGTACATACGGCTTTGTAGGCTACTTTTGTTACTTAGCACTTTTTTATGAAGATTTTCCTTGTTATTAAATTTTATTTGAAAGTGGAGAAAAACACACATCTATTCTTACTTTTTTTTTTTTTTTTTTTTGCGGTATGCGGGCCTCTCACTGTTGTGGCCTCTCCCGTTGCGGAGCACAGGCTCCGGATGCGCAGGCTCAGCGGCCATGGCTCACGGGCCCAGCCGCTCCGCAGCATGTGGGATCTTCCCGGACCGGGGCATGAACCCGTGTTCCCTGCATAGGCAGACGGACTCTCAACCACTGTGCCACCAGGGAAGCCCTGTTCTTACAATTTTAACTCCAAGGTCAGAAGTCTGAAATCAGTTTCACTGGGCTGAAATTAAGTAGGGCTGCCCTGCCTCCATAGGCTCTAGGAGAGAATCTGTTTGCTTGCTTTTTCCAGCTTCTAGAACTACATGCCCATGGCCCCTTTTTCCACCTTCAAAGCCTTCTTTGTCAAGTCTTCATCTGTCTGTCTCTTACAAGAACACCTGTGATGACATTGGGCCCACACAGACAATCCAGGATAATCTCCCCATCTCAAAATTCTTTTGACACATCGGCAAAGTCCCATATAAGGAAACATCCACAGGTTCTAGGGATTCAGACATAAATGTTTGGGGGGACCATTATTCAGCCTCCCACCACAGGGAAGCCACCGGCAGCTGACAGGAGGAGACACGTCTCACACTCAGGCCCAGTGAGGAGGAGGCAGCCAAGCCAGTTGCTGGACTAGAGTCACATCCCACATTCTTCTGGAAAGACATGAGTTGAAACTCTTGGCCACCATCCAATATCATGGGTTTGTGGTTTAAATAAACTCTCCCATGAACCCCCACCATACATTTAAAGCAGAAACTCGTGGAGGGGAGTCTCAGAGCCTGGTAAACTTTGCTGCCCCCTCACTCCTGCAAAGGGCCCCCTCCTCCTCCTAGGGTTCCTCACAACACCAGCTGAAAACCACCCATGAAGCCCACCGCCCTTGGTTTTAGACACTACTCATCTGACAGAGCTCTCTTTCCCTGCCCACTTCATAGGTGACTCTCATCAGCCTGCCCTGAACAACATTCTACACATAGCTCAACACTGGGGAGTCCAAAGATAATCAGATACGGTCCTCATCTCACTGGAGAGATGTCACTCACATAACTCACTGTTCCTTCCTCAACAATTTTACTTCTGCCTGGAATGCCCTGCCCTTTAATAATAATATGAATGATAATACTGACACTGCCATGCTAATATCATGGCAGCTACTTACCATGTGCTAGGCACTGGGCTAGGCATTTTTTAATATATTGGCTAGTTTAATTTTCACAAGAATCCTATATAAGGTGAGATCTATTACCAGGTTTCACAGATGAAGAAACTGAGATTCACAGAAGTGAGGTAAATGGCCCAAAATCAGAAGTCGTAAGAGGCAAAGCTGGAATCTGCATTTAAATCTGAGTCTGTGCCTTTGGCATAACCATGATTCAAGTCTTACCTAACTTACCTCACCCAGCAAGGATTCTACCCTTATTCTGGAGTCCCAAAGCCAGATAATAATAATAAACAAACCTGATTTTAAATTTTGGCAAAGGACCTAAATAGACATTTCTTCTAAAGAAGACATACAGATTACAACCAGGTATATAATGATGCTCAGCATCACTAATCATCAGGGAAAAGAAAATCAAAACCACAATGAGATATCAACTTACACCTGTTGGGCTGGCTGAGTCTAAAGTTTGTATGCAGGCAAAAGACACAGAATAGCCAACACAGTGTTAAAAGTGAAAAACAAAGTTGGAGGACTGACACTATCCAACTTCAAGATTTATTATAAAGCTAATTATAAAGTGATTATAAAGTAATCAAAACAGCATGATATTGGCAAAAGAATAGACAAATAGATCAACGGAATGGAATAGAGTGCCCAGAAATAGATCCACATAAACATAGTCAACTGGGGACTTCCCTGGTGGTCCAGTGGGTAAGACTCTGCACTCCCAATGCAGGGGGCCCTGGGTTCAATCCCTGATTGGGGAACTAGATCCTGCATGCCACAATGCCACAATGCAACTAAAATCCCACATGCCACAACTAAGACCCGGAGCAGCCAAAATAAATAAATAAATACTTTTTAAAAAAAAACATAGTCAACTGCAATACTATAGAGAAAGACAGTCTTTTCAACGAATGGTGCTGGAAAACTGGACACATATACCAAAAAAATTAATCTAGACACAAAACTTACACCCTTCACAAAAATGGATCATAGAACTAAATAAATGTAGAATGCAGAACAATAAAACTCCTAGAAGGCAACACAGGAAAGAACCTAGGTAACCTTCAGTATTGTGATGATTTTAGATACAACAATACAGGTACAATCCATGGAAGAAATAATTGATAAGCTGGACTTCATTAAAATTAAAAACATTTTCTCTGAGAAAGACACTGTCAAGAGAATGAGGAGACAAGCCACAGTCTAGGAGAAAATATCTGCAAAAGACACATCTGATGAAGGGCTGTTATCTGAAATATGCAAAGAACTCATAAAACTCAACAGTAAGAAAATGAACAACTCAATTTAAAATAAGCCAAAGAAAAAAAATAAAATAAAATAAAATAAAATAAGCCAAAGACATAAACAGACACCTCACCAAAGAAAATGTACAGATGGAAAATAGCATATGAAAAGATGTCTAACATTATATGTCATAAGGGAATTGCACATTTTTTTAAATGGTGCTGAAAAAAAAAAGAATGCAGGGTGTCAGCCCCACCCCAGACCGTTGGATCAGAAGCCCATGCACCACAAAGAAATATCCTGCATGCCTCAACAAAGATCCTACATGCTGCAACTAAGACTGGACCCAGCCAAAAATAATAATAAATAAATAAATAAATAAGAAGCTGCATTAACAAATCCCAGGTGACATGGTCACCTGAAAGTCTGGGAAGCACCGAGTTAGAGGAAGGCACAGTTGGGACACTGTCGCTGCTCCCTGTTCATTAGACTAATAAAAGTTACTTCTACTTGACTAAAAAAATTAAATTTAATTAAAATTTAAAGTAATAAAACAAATGGTGCTGGGAAAATTAGACATCCTTACACACACACAAAAATGAAGTTCAATCTGAACCTCACATCTTATATAAAAATTAACTATCATAGATGTAATTGTAAAATGTAAAACTACAAAACTTTAAAACATAGGAGAAAGTCTTCAAGATCTAGAGCTAGGCAAAGAGTTCTTATACTTGACACCTAAAGCACAATACCAAGTGTTGGAGAGGATATAGAACAATTGGAACTCTCATATATTGCTTGTGGGAATGTAAAATGGTACAGCCACTCTGGAAAACAATGTCATTTTCTTATAAAGTTAAACATATAATTAACATGTGCCCCAGCAAACCCATTCATAGCTATTTACTCAAATAAAATGCAAACCTACGTTCACAAAAAAAGCGGTACATGCCAAAAATTGGAAACATGTCCCTCAACTGGGGAATGGATAAACAAATAATACTATAAACATAAAATGGATTATTATTCATCAGTAAAAAGTAACAATTTGCTGATTCATGCAACAACACTGATGAATCTCAAATGTATTTTGCTAAATGGAAGAAGTCAGAGTCAAAAGGCTGCATACTGTATTATTTCATTTATATACATTCTGGAAAACACAAAACTTTAGCAATGGAGAACTGATTGCCAGGGGTTAAGGGTGGCAGGGGTTACCACAAACTGACAACATGAGGGAATTTGTGGGGATGATGGAAATTTTCTGTATCTTGATTGTGTGGTAGTTACATGACTCTGCATTTGTCAAAATTCATAGAACTAAACACCAGTGAAAGATCTATGATTTCCAATAAAGTGTGAATTAATAAACTACCATTTCTTTACGGTGTAATAAAGGAAAAATCCCCCAGGTGGTTCCAATATGCAATCAAGGTTAAGAACCATAGCCCAGGCAGTGATTTTCCCACACATGTGTGTACACAGATCCCCTAGGGCTACCTTTTCTTCCCAGGCTTCTCAAGAGAAGTCCAGGCTCCCCTCCCACCCCAGTGGGTCATTAACAAAGACTCACAGAGTCGTAAAAAGTGACCCACGAATGCCTCAGAATGAAAGTGGAGGTTGACTGAACTAGGAATATTTCATCTGGAGAAAAGGAGACTCAAAACACAAGGTTATTGTCTTCAGGTATTTGAAGGGTGATCAGGTGGAAAAAACAGAAGTTTTTGTGTTTCTAGTGGGAAGACAGGAAACAATGTGTGGAAAGGGCACAGAGCCCAATATAAGAGATTTCCAACAACCAGTTAATCTGCAAATAGAATGGGATGCTTCATGGAAGGAGTGAACTTCTCAGCCTCAAGGACTAAACAACAGAAGTGGATTGACCACTTATCTAAGATTTCATACAGGGGATTCCAGCACTGGGTAAAAGATTAGAATCAATGGCCTCTTAGTTCTAGATCAATTCTAAAATTCATGAATTCCCAAGCACTGCACAGTGGAAGCTGAATTCCCCTGAACTCTTTAGCTGAGTAAAATTTGAGAGATACTATAAGGTCCTACCTGCCCCAAATCTCTCCTCTGCCTGAAATTCCCTTTTACTTCCACAAACACTAAATAGTGCTCACGTGGAAGGTACTGTGTGGAAAAAGTGTTCCTGGGGAGATAAAAAGAGGAAGAAGATATGGCCCAGTTCCCCAACTGACTACCTCATCCCCCAGGATCTCAGATTAAATGTCACTTCTGGGAAGCCTCCCATTCCTCCTAAAATCTGGCTTATATCCTCCCCATGTGTCTTTAGCCCTGGATACTTCTCACAGCACCCATCATACTTCATTGCCTGTTCTCATTTGACTGTGAAGTCTGTGAGGACAGGGAATAAACATACACATAAAAATAAACACCCAGAATATCTAAAGATTTCTTACGTTCATACTCTTTTTCTGGAAAACTCTCCACAGGCTTTAAGAGCAACCTGAAGACTAAGTCCTGCCTTTTCATGGCCCCACTGCATATATGCTAGTATCTTATATAGGCCAAATAGCTAATAAAAAGATAGAATGAAAGCAATGTCATCTAAGGGGAAAGAGGGGCCTAGGGCTCCTAGAGTTTTGCAGGAAGAAGGAAAGACCAGATTATTTCCTCCAAGTTGCCTCTTTTTCAGAGACCTTATAAGAAGGAACCTAGCAGAAATTTCTGGAAAGTCCATATGTATAAGGTGAGGGTTAGGGTTTACAGCCCCTATACTTTCTAATATATACATTCTGGAAAACACAAAACTGCCATCATCTTAAAAGCACAGCAAAGAAACAATATTATTTGTAACTATCTGAAACGTAATAGAACTTGAAATAGGAGAGTCAATTAAATTATCTATTTAAATTGTGAAGCCACACCTTGGTCACAGTTCTATTTGTTGAATGACAGAGTGCAAATTTAGACATTTTCCACCAAGATAAAAGCTAAAAGCAAAGAGGGCTACAGCTCCACCTTGTAGTGAGACCCAGCATTGTGCTGAGATGGTTCCTCTCAAGACTATTCAGTGGCTGTACCTTGTCTGGGTGTGGAATCACTGGAGAGAGATGGGGGTCATCGGAAGCTAAGAACTAGAGTAAACAACAGACATGACCAGGAATCAGGAGACCCTGTTCTGGGGTTGAAGTCCTGCAGGCCTCCCTTCTTCCTAACATACTTCAGGCAAGATCAGGACCACCTAGATCAGAAAGCCTGAAGGTGAATGAAATGGGGGAAGACAGGAGGAATAGTATAATACCACTGATGTTCCCAGGTGGTGGTGTGAGCTGGTATTGATTATCTATGAGCCTCAGGCCTTCTTGAAAAATAAGTTAACCTTTTGGGACTTCCCTGGTGGTGCAGTGTTAAAACTCCTTACTTCCACTGTGGGGGGCGTGGATGCAATCCCTGGTTGGTTGCCCGCATGCTGTGTGGTGCAACAAAAAAAAAAAAAAGAAGAAGAATAAATTAACCTTTTTCTCTATAAAACTGCCTGATCACAGAAGCAAGGATCACCAGCCACAGATGGCCAATTGTCTTCATCTCAAGTGCCAACTTCAGTTAACTGGTAGTAGCTAGTTAGAATATTGTGTTAAGTAGGATTCTGAGGTAGAGTTTGAGTTCAGTGGAAAGAACGTCATTAATAATTAACATCTGTCTCAGATACAGGAGGGAGGAGTAACAATACACCTCTCCTAGGGAAGGTTCTGTTACTGTAGATCTCTATGTAGCTCTAACTTCTGAGTCTGTTTTTCTCGTTATAAAATGAGGATAATTATGCCTCCTAGGCTTACTTCACAAAAAGAAGACCATGGGTTTGAAAGGTCTTGAAAGATCTAAGAATATATGTATGAGATGATACAAGTATTTCAGTTGACTTTCCTGGATGAGCAAGAGAATTGATGACGCCAGAGTTGCTAGTTGCCTTTCTCAACCTGAACACGACTGAAGGAGCTGAAGTACATTGTCTGAAAAATGTTAGGGGCTCAACCAGATCATAACACTAAGCCAAACAAATTGGTTAAGGTGGGGTCTAAAGAGTTTAAATCATTAGCTGTGAAACTGGTGCTGCAATTTTTTCAGGCCCAGAGAATGGAATAAAATGATATCAAACAGGGCTTCCCTGGTGGCACAGTGGTTGAGAATCTACCTGCCAATGCAGAGGACATGGGTTCGAGCCCTGGTCTGGGAAGATCCCACATGCCACGGAGCAACTAGGCCCGTGAGCCACAACTACTGAGCCTGCGCGTCTGGAGCCTGTGCCCCGCAACAAGAGAGGCCGCTACAGTGAAAGGCCCGCGCACCACGATGAAGAGTGGTCCCCACTTGCCGCAACTAGAGAAAGCTCTCGCACAGAAACGAAGACCCAACACAGCCAAAAAAAGAATAAATAAATAAATAAATAAATTTAAATTTTAAAAAAATGATATCAAACAGAATCATTGAAAGACCCTTAGATTAATTCACACAACAATTACTTATTAAGGATCCACTCATTTGCTGATTTTACATATATTTATTGAGTACCTACTATGTGCCAGTTCTGTGTTAAGCCTAGGGATACAGCCGAGGATAAAACAGTTAGGTACCTGTCCAGCTGGAGGTACAACCTAGTGGGAAAGGCTGTAATAAATAAATTACCATTAAAATGATAAGTGTTGTGAAAATATCTGCTCCATCTAAGCTGAGGATGATGGCTATAGATGATTGTCCTATGCTGCTATTCAGTAAAAATTAAATCTATGTTTCTTCTCTCTGTCGCCATCAGGGACATATAGACAGGTAAGATCTTAGTAGTTAAGAACAAAGATTTGTATTCAGGATACAACTGAGTTCAATGTTTGCTTCTGTGATTACACTAGTTGTGTAACCTCCAGCAAGCTATACCACAAGGTGTCTAGACTTTGATATGCATACAAACCTTTGGGGCGTCCAGACTTCACCACAGCCTCAGTCTCCCAGTGAGAAACAAGGGAATGGTGAGAGGGCTGCCATGAAGATTAGGTGAAACAATATAATGTAAGATGCTTATAACAATCTCCAGCACTCAGTGAGCACTCAATGAAGGAAAATAATATTCCTATTATTCCTTTATTTAGTCTCTGTCCTACGAAACTTGAGTCATCTGAAGGCTTATGTGTGTGTGTATGTGGTTGCTTTGTTTTGATTTTTGCTACGTGTGCACAATTGGATAGAAAAGAGCCCTTGCACATAGGGCAAGTTCCTCACAAGATGGTTTCTACTTCCAGGAGTATGTGGACCAGTGTAGACACACACCTTGGGAGGCACGTGTTCACATGTTTGCAGCTGAGCAGTGTGTGCATGTGTATCTGTGTATATATAAAACATGATTTCCTTAGAAGACTTTGTTGTCAATGAACTAATTCAAAAGTCATTTCCTCTTAATCAGACTCCCTGACTTCAGACTATACTACAAAGCTACAGTAATCAAGACAATATGGTACTGGCACAAAAGCAGAAATATAGATCAATGGAACAGGATAGAAAGCCCAGAGATAAGCCCACACACCTATGGTCAACTAATCTATGACAAAGGAGGCAAGGATATACAATGGAGAAAAGACAGTCTCTTCAATAAGTGGTGCTGGGAAAAGTGGACAGCTACATGTAAAACAATGAAATTAGAACACTCCCTAACACCATACACAAAAATAAACTCAAAATGGATTAAAGACCTAAATGTAAGACTGGACACTATAAAACTCTTAGAGGAAAACATAGGAAGAACACTCTTTGACATAAATCACAGCAAGATCTTTTTTGATCCACCTCCTAGAGTAATGGAAATAAAAACAAAAATAAACAAATGGGACCTAATGAAACTTAAAAGCTTTTGCACAGCAAAGGAAACTACAAACAAGACAAAAAGAAAACTCTCAGAATGGGAGAAAATATTTGCTAATGAATCAACGGACAAAGGATTAATCTCCAAAATATATAAACAGCTCATGCAGCTCAATATTAAAAAAAAAACAACCCAATCCAAAAATGGGCAGAAGCCCTAAATAGACATTTCTCCAAAGAAGACATATAGATGGCCAAAAGGCACATGAAAATCTCTAAAATTCACTAATTATTAGAGAAATGCAAGTCAAAACTACAATGAGGTATCACCTCACACCGATTAGAATGGGCATCATCAGAAAATCTACAAACAACAAATGCTGGAGAGGGTGTGGAGAAAATGGAACCCTCTTGCACTGTTGGTGGGAATGTAAACTGATACAGCCACTATGGAGAACAGTATGGAGGTTCCTTAAAAAACTAACAATAGAATTACCGGGGCTTCCCTGGTGGCGCAGTGGTTGAGAGTCTGCCTGCCGATGCAGGGGACACGGGTTCGTGCCCCGGTCCCGGAGGATCCCACATGCCGCGGAGCGGCTAGGCCCGTGAGCCATGGCCGCTGAGCCTGCGTGTCCGGAGCCTGTGCTCCGCAACGGGAGAGGCCACACACAGCAGTGAGAGCCCTGTGAACCGCAAAAAAAAAGAATTACCATATGACCCAGCAATCCCACTACTGGGCATATACCCAGAGAAAACCATAATTCAAAAAGACACATGCACCCCAATATTCATTGCAGCACTATTTACAATAGCCAGGACATGGAAGCAACCTAAATGTCCATCAACAGACGAATGGATAAAGAAGATGTGGTACATATATACAATGGAATATTACTCAGCCATAAAAAGGAATGAAATTGGGTCATTTGTAGAGACGTGGATGGATCTAGAGACTGTCATACAGAGTGAAGTAAGTCAGAAAGAGAAAAACAAATATCGTATATTAACACATATATGTGGAATCTAGAAAAATGGTACAGATGAACCAGTTTGCAAGGAGGAAATAGAGACAGAGATGTAGAAAACAAATGTATGGACACCAAGGGTGGAAACGGGGTGGGGGTGGGATGAATTGGGAGATCGGGATTGACATATATACACTAATATGTATAAAATAGATAACTAATAAGAACCTGCTGTATAAAAATAAATAAATAAAATTCAAAAAATTTTTTAAAAAGTCATTTCCTCTTACTTATCATGATATCAGCCAAGGTTAGTGAGTGGCAAGATAATTAAAGATTGATTGCTGAAAGGGGCAGCTCTTGTTCTGACTGAAACCTCTTATTCTACCCAAATATCTCCTAGATATTGGAGATAAATGTGATGACTGGTTATAAACATTCTGGTCTATAGATTGGTGTGGGTCACCAGACTGTAAATGTCACAAGGTCTCCCAGGTCCCCTGCCCAGCCTTCCCAGTCAGAGGTAAGAAGACTGATCTTCAGGTATCCCTTGTCTTGGGATACCCTTTCTGCTGCCCTTCCACAGGGGCCCACTCAAGCTCAGGAAGGCTAAAGTCTAGGAGGCAGGACCCCTGAGTTCTGATCAGCCTCTGTAACCAACTCCCTTGACCATGCCGGGACTCCAAGGTCACTCCTGCAGAGGGGTCACAGTATGATGCGATCGTTTGGTGCACCAGCGTTAAAGTCAGACAAACTTGGGTTTAACTCTCAATGCCTCCATCTGCCAGGTGGTAACTCAGTGATTTCCTCTTTCTGAGCCTCCGTTTCCTAAACGATGAAACATAGATTTAAAAAAAAATAAAACCCACCAGGTTATTGGGGAAATTATTTAAGAACATGAAGGGAAAATCCTTAGCAAAGTGCCTGACATAAGGTGATGATCATTTAATAATTATAGCTAATATTTATTGAACATTTGCTCTGGGCCTGTCTACACAGGCATCACCTCATTTAACCTTCACAACAACCCAGAGTGGTAGATAACATTATTATTATCCCCATTTTACAGATGAGGAAACTGGGGCACTGGCCCAAGGTCACACAAGTAATAAGAGGGAAACCTGAGCCCAAGTACTCTAACTCTTACACTGTCATTTTCAATATTATCGTTATCAGCAAAAATAATAACACCGAAAGGATTCCAGTGCCAAATGTGGAGGGAATTGCTCTTCCCTCAGATTCCCTGCAGATCCCTTTTACGTTAATGTTAATGTTCATCCTTTCTCCCTGCTTCATTTCCAGATTTTAGCTACCACTCATTTATTCACTCAGCAGACATTCACTGAGCAGCTACTATGGGCCAGGCACTGTGCTTGGCCCTGAGGATACAGCACTGAACAAAACAGTCAAGGTCCCTGCCCTTAGGGAGCTGGGAACTGAAGAATGAGAGGAGCCAGTCATGCAGAAAACCAGAGGCCCTAAAGTGGGAATGAGCATGACTGGCATGAGCTAAGAAGAATCAGAAGGGCAGAGGGGCTGGAGAAGTGAGCGGGAGGAGATGGCTCCTGCCCCTCCCTGGACTCCAGTTCACAAGCTGATGGCACACACCTCCCTGGTGGTTCCCAGAGCCCCTGAATACAATATGTCCAAAACAGAAGTCATTACTTTTTCCAGCCAAATCCCCCTCCTCTTCCCTGAGCAGCTACTGCACAACTAAACATCCAGTGGCCCAAACTAAAGACCTGTTAAACATCTCTTGAATTTGTCCTTTCTCAATCGCCATGATCCTGCCTTGGTCCAGCCCTCATCATCACTCACCTGAGCTGTGAGACTGGCCCTTAACTGCCTCTTCACTTCCAACAGCTCCCTCAGGCTGCTGCCAGAGATCTTCCAAAAACAAACGTGAACATATAACTCCCCCAGTGTAAAAACCCTCAGGGTTCCTTTGTAGTCTCAGGATGAAGTCTAAACTCCTTGGCCTGGCAGATAACACCCTTCATAATGAGGTCTGAAGCCACATTTCCATCCTTATCTCCCACTAGTCAGCCACATGTCTCAGAGCACCAGCCATATCTAATTACTTTTTCATACCACCAGGAACAGCACACTCTGTTCCCTCTGCTTAGAATTCCTCTTCTGTTCCTCTCTCCCTGAAGAACTACTATTCAACCTTTCAGATACAGCTCATCTCCTCGCTACAACCTTCCCTGATTGCCTCCAGGCAGAACTATCCACCTCACTCTCCCAGGACCCATAGCACATGATATTTATAAGACAGCTATAGCATTCATCAAACATGTTCCTGATTATTTGGTTATATATCTATCTCCCCACCAGACTGAGCTCAGAAGGGCTGGGATACTGCCCTGTTGAGTGCAATGCCTAGTACACAACAAATGCTCGTGAGTATTTGGTGAAAGAGTGAATTAAAAAATGATAGAGCACAGAAAAAAAAAATCAATGAGTCCCTTAAGAACCAAATTTCCAAACTTGGTCTCATTAGCTCAAATCAAAAGTCTACAAGAAAGCCTGAAGCCTGAGAAGTAGCCAAAGCTAAATTTGTCTTGCCACCTGGGAATCACAGATTGTCAGGACTAACCAAAAAGACCAGGGAGATACTAAGGCCTCAAGACTAATGATTTATCCAAGTTCCCCCAGTCAGGTGTCAAGAGAGCAGAACTAGAAGCCAAGACTCCTGCCTCCTAGTGTTGGAAGGGCCCATCCAAGCCAACCTCCATCCACAATTCAAAGACAAGGGCAGGGACTTCCCTGGTGGTCCAGTGGTTAAGAATTTGCCTTCCAGTGCAGGGGACAAGAGTTTGATCCCTGATTGGGGAACTAAGATCCCACATGCGCGGGGCAACTAAGCCTGCGGGCCTCAACTACTGAGCACATGCAATCTGGAGCCCACACGCCACAACAAAAGATCCCGCATACCTCAAGGAAGATTCTGCGTGCCACAACTAAGCCAACGCAGCCAAAAATAAATAAATAAATAAACATTTTTTAAAAAACAACACAAAGACAAGGGAAGCAATGTCATCGTGTGCACAGGGTCTCCAAGAAGGTATCCCTAGCTCAAGGTGCCAAATGTACAGTCAAGCTCTGCTGTTGTGTGAACTGTGTCCCACCAAAATTCATATGTGTAAGTCCTAACCTCCAGTAGCTCAGAATGTGACCTTATTTGGAGATAGGGTCTTTACAGAGGTAATCAAGTTAAAATGAAAAAATGATGTCATTAGGGTGGGTCCTAATCCAATATGACTGGTGCCCTTATAAAAAGGGGATGTTTGGACACAGACACATATACAGGGAGAACGCTGTGAAAACATGAAGATGGCCATTTTATATACAAGACTTGAGCACCCCGGGATTTTGGTATCCGTGGTGGGGGCAGGGGCGGCCCTGTAACCAGTCCCCCATGGATATGAAGGGACAACTATACTTTGTTATGGCAGCAGTAACAAATTGACAGAAGCCCTCTAGAGCAGTGGTTCTCAAAGTGCAGTCTCCCAGTGGGAAACAAGGGAAAAGTAGAATCAGCATCACTTGGCATTTGTTAGACAGGCAAGAACTACCAACCAGAAACTCTGAGATGGGGACCTAGCAAACTATGTTTCAATAAGCCCTCCAGGTGACTTCTGATGCACACCAAACTTGAGAACCATGCTTAAGAGCTACTCTATCTATGCTGGGATGACTAATGTCCCCCCCAAATTCATGTCCACCAAGACCCTCAGAATGTCACCTTATTTGGAACTAGGGTCTTTGCAGATGAAATTAGTTAAGATGTGGTCATACTGGATTAGTGTGGGCCCTAAACCCAATGACTAACAGAGAAAACAGAGACACAGACACAAAGGGAGAACACCATGTGACAACAGAGGCAGAGATTGGAATGATGTGACTACAAGCCAAGGAATGCCAAGGATTACCAGGAGTCACCAGAAGCTAGGAGAGAAGCAAGGAAGGATTCCTCCCTAGAGCCTTCCATCCGTGCTAACACCTTGATCTCAGACTTCAACTCTCCAGAACTGTAAGAGAATAAGTTTCTGTTGTCTTAAGCCATCCAGTTTGTGGTAATTTGTTATAACAGCCCTCAGAAAATAATTTCATATTCAATACAAGAGTAACAAGCCACATGCAGCTATTTAAGTTAGTTAAAATGAAATAAAATCAAAAACTCAGTTCCTCAGCTGCACTGGCCACATTTCAAGTGCTCAATAGCCACATGTGACTTGTGGCTACTGTATGTGACAGCACAAATATAGAACATTTCCATCAGAACTGAAAGTTCTATTGGATGCCACTGCCTTAGTGGCCCATGGGCTAAATCCAGCCCACCACTTGTTTTGCTATGGCCCACAAGCTTAGAATGTTTTTTACATTTTTAAATGGTTGGAAAATTAAAAGAATAATAATATTTGGTGACATGTAAAAATTATATGAAGTTCAAATTTCAGTGTCTATATGTAAAATGTTATTGGAATACAGCCACACCCATTCATTTACATACTATAACTGTTTTTGTGCTACAACAGCTGAGTTGAGTAGTTGTGACAGAGATCATATGGCCCATAAAACAAAATATCTACTATCTGGTCTTTTTCAGAAAACATTTGCCCTACTTTTTTCTAGAGCAAGTTTATGCTGCTCTAGAGGATAATGAAGAGTGTCAGGAGAGGATATTGGAACAAATTGGCATGATGTTGAGCACTGAGAGACTCGCTTTGAGATGTCCATCGGTATATACTTCCCAGACCAGAGAAAAATCAAGGAGATTACATATTATCTTTTATTTATATGCATATAGTATACATATAAATAATAGCCACATATATACACTCACACATGTACATTATACACAGTCACATACACACAATATGCTTAGAGAAGGGACTGGAGGAACATATATTGTGTGGGCCAAAAAAGTGCCTTCAGTTTTTTAAGTAAAAATAAAAGACATATTTTTCATTTTCACCAAGAACTTTATTGAACAACATATTTACCCTTTTGTTCCACTACCTTCTGCCATTTTTCAGGCAACTTCATAATTCCATCTTCCCAAAACTTTTTATCTTTTTGAGCAAAGAACTGTTCCAGGTGCCTTTTACAGTCTTCCAGGGAATTGAAATTTTTTCCATTAAGAGAATTTTGTAAAGACCAAAATACATGGAAATCCGAAGGTGCAATGTCTGGTGAATATGGCAGATGAATCAGAACTTCTCAGCCAAGCTGTAACAGTTTTTGCCTGGTCATCAAAGAAACATGCGGTCTTGCATTATCCTGATTGAAGATTATGCACTTTCTGTTGACTAATTCTGGACGCTTTTCATCGAGTGCCACTTTCAGTTGGTCTAACTGGGAGCAGTACTTGTTGGAATTAATCGTTTGATTTTCCAGAAGGAGCTCATAATAGAGGACTCCCTTCCAATCCTACCATAAACACAACAATATCACCTTTTTTGGATGAAGACCAGCCTTTAGTGTGGTTGATGGTGGTTCATTTCCCTTGCCCCACGATATTTTCTGTTTCACATTGTTGTACAGTATCCACTTTTCATCGCCCGTCACAATTTGTTTTAAAAACGGAACGTTTTCGTTACGTTTCAGCAGAGAATCGCGTGAGGAAATATGGTCAAGGTTTCTTTCGTTTAACTTACGTGGAACCCAAACATCAAAGCGATTCACATGACCAAGGTGGTGCAAATGATTTTCAGCACTTATCTGGATATTTTGAGTATGTCGACTATCTCCCGTGTGGTATAACGTTGATTGTTCTCAATTATTGTTTCGATTTGATCGCTATCAACTTCAACTGGTCTACCCAACCGTGGAGCATCGTCCAGCGAGAAATCTCCTGCACGAAACTTCACCGACGACTTTTGACAGGTTCAATCAGTCACGTGCACCTTCTCCATTCACTGCACAAATCTTTTTGTGCATTTCAGTTGCATTTTTACCTTTCTTGAAATAATAAAGCATAATATGCCGAAAATGTTGCTTTTTTCTTCCATTTTCAATATTAAAATGGCAACACAAAAATTCACCAATTTTGATGTCTTTTTTTAAATGCACACTGACATGACAGCTGTCACATACAATCTAACAAAATTGTTTCAAATGAAGTTAAAGAAAACTAAGTGCTACTAGAGCCATCTTATGGAAAAAAAACAAACGAACCTTTTGGCTCACCTAGGTATTAATGATAGCCCTCTAATGGGGGAGGGGAGAATGGGACGGTGGAGTTTATTTCTTCTGATATTATTGCCCTCAGTATTTTCTGATTCTTCTGTAATAAGGAGATACTGCTTTTTTCATAAGAAAAAAAAATGTGCCTGATTCTAAAGCCAAGCTCCTAACCTCTATACCAGATTGTAAAGGCTGGGCCTCCTGGTCTGCCCTTATTTTTTGTAGCTCTGAATACCTTCATGCTTTCTTTCCCCATCAGTACTGACTCTCAGGAAAGGCTCTGCTTGCCCCATTTACACTGAGCTATTGTCAACTGACTCACAGGTGACTACGTATACTCTTCCTCTCAGGGCAGAACAGCCTAGAGCTGTGGGCATGAAGCTCTACCAGTGGAATGGTAACTATCAGTAGCCAGGTAGGAACACAGAGGGCCTTCTGGTCACCCCTGAAATCCCTGGACACAGGGAATTGCCCACCTTGGTTATATGCAGGAGCCTAGCCAGGGTGCAAACTTAGCCTCTGCTTCCAGAACAATCAACAAATACATACAGCTACACTTACAAGGCAGGATCCAAGCTTGAGGCTTATGCAACACTAGACAGAAAGCCTCTGAAATCCAGCCCACTGTTAAGACCCAGTTGATGATGACCTAGACTCAGGAGACCTGAGTTCAAGTTCCTGCTCTGCCACTAACTCCCTGGGAAACAGCAGTCCCTCTATTTTTCCTCTCCTGGCCTCAGTTTTGCCTCTGGTAAAGGGTCAGGCTTGGACGGGGTGACTTCCAAGTTTTCCCTCAGCTCCGCTCTGGGCTACTCTGGATCCTCCAGTTGTGTGTGTAGGCCTGGGACAGGGTCCAAAGAATTCCTCAAGGGTCAAACGATTAACCATTGGGCTGGGTCACTTCCAGAAAGGACTCAAAAATTAACCTGGTTACTCCTGTTTTCCCCTTTAATCTTTACCGTCCACACTCTGGTGAGGCATCGTTCCTTTCCTGCCTGCATGGTCTGGGTGCCATCCTGCAACCACCTACCCAGGGTGCGCCAGTCCCTGCCCCCTCAATTCCCCCTCCCCCTAACTAAATTATGCCAATCCTCTCCCCCTCCAAATCTTTTCTGACTTCCCAAGGCCCTGTGACCACAGCCCTCTGTTCAACTCTATATACTGTGCTATATCCCAGGGGAAGGTGCTTAGCACAGACTACCTGGGGTTGTAGTGACCTCTCCTATAGCCACTTCTTCCTACTTGGCTACTCCCCTTGGGGGTAGAAACTGTGCTGTGTTCAATCTTTTATCCTATGTACAGGTTCATTGTTGAGGATGCTGGAACACTTGAAATGCCTTTCACTGAGCTGAGAAACAAGGTCTGACAACGAGGAAATGTTCTTAACTCTTCAGAGTGCTTGTAAGCTCTCTTAGCTCCTTGGATCCTTATGGGAAACCTGTGAAACCAGCCAACCACTTAACTGGAGTGTGAAGCATTTAACATGGAGGTGAAGCAATCTCCTTAAGGCCACGTGGCAAGTTGGTGGTAGAGCACAAGCATATGCCAGAGATTTTGCCTACGAGTTCTGGGCTTTGGGGTGTGTGGCACGCAGCAAAACCATAGCCTCACCCTCTTTTTAAGAAACTGCAGCCAGTTGCAGCCTCCATACCAACATGTGGACACACACACACTTTATAAATACCTTCACACTGGCTCCAGGCTGCTCAGGGCTTCACCTCTTTAGAATCTCGGGCTGTTTCTCTCCCCACTTTCATCATCACTATTTAACAGTCCAGCACAGTTCCCAGCCAGATCAATACACTTTTCAAAGAGAATACAAAGGGCCAGGAGACACTGAACTTGGTCCCACTTGCTCTGACATGCTCTGACATGCTCTCCTCAGCACTTGCTCTGACATGCTCTGACATGCTCTCCTCAGCCCCTCCCTGTGCACCAATTGCTTAGCAGGGAGAAGAGAGGCATAAAAGCTTTAGAGTGTGGGCAAGCATCCAAGCACACAAGTGGGAGCTGAGCTTCCCAGTCAAAATATCTTTGCCCTGTCCAGTGTCCATGGAAAAATACTTTCTCCTCACAGCCACCACCTTTGCAGTTTAGCAGGGTCATTTAGGAATCTGTAAATAGATGCACATATTCATATGCATAGGACTCTTAGGTGCCAGTGTTTATAGACACGTGCATTTATGCTAGTGTGTGTTGGGGGTGGGGCGGTGAGGGGGGTGCGTTGTGTAGGTATAATGTGGACATCCGTGGATGACATCTGCAGGTACCCTCCTGAAAATGCATACACATGTAGATGAATATGTGGGTGGGCAGAAATCACCATTCACCCATCAGTTCAACACAGATGTATTGGTGTTTCTGGCACTGTGTGAGGCTCTGGGATGAATAAGACACAGTAGATGGATAGGTACACACCAGAGTACATGAGTGGTAGGTGTGTTTTTCAGTACTATGTAGATGTCTATGAAATCACTGCACATATGTATGTGTACATCAGGGCCTACAGCAAGCTAGGATTGCATAAGTGAGGGTGCTTCTTCTGTCAATGCTGCAAGATGCTGCTATGCTCTCTCCCCGAGCCCCAGGGATCAGATCTAAACAGCCCTCACCTGAGCCTTGGGCAAGAGCGGCATCCTCTGCCCACTGCTCTACCAGGGAAGAAGTCTGAAGTGTTGGGTCCCCCTCAACATTCCAGCCATGCCACCCTCCCCACCCACAGGAAGGTGAGGCAACATTTCTTGATAACAGGGCACCGAGAGTCCAGGCTGCTGGAAACCACCTGAGCTTCACGTGGTTTTATGGTTTCATAGTTAATGTTTGGCCCTGGGTTATTTCTACTCTAGGAGGTAAGCTGGAAAAGGCAGGGGAGAGATGGAGGCAGGGGAGATAAGGTGCCAGGTCACCTGCAAGAGGCACCCACCCCAGCAGTCACCTCTGGCACCACAATACCTGCAGTGTTCCAGGCCCTACCAAAGGAGGGAGCCACCCAAACAGGAGAGAGCAAGGGCTTCTGGGGACAGGGGTGGAAAAGAGAGCCCTTACAAAGTGCACCTCAGGAGCCCAGTGTCCCCTCTGCAGCCTTCAAATGGATGCAGGAAGTCCCTCTACCAACATGTCAGCCGGCCTCTGCGTGGTCACCTCTCAAGACACAGAAGCTCACGACCTCCAAGATGCTCTCTTGAAAATTTCTCTTTTATACTGGGACAAAAATCTACCTCCTAGCAACTTTCATTCATTGGTCCTACATTCCCTTTCAAAAAAATTAGTCTTCCTAGGAGTAACTGTCCTTTGATTAATGTCTCCAGAAGGTTTCAAATGCTAATACATAACCTGGGAAAAATACAGTATTATTTTATAGTTTATTTGAGTATTTTGCTTTCCCATTTGAAGTCTTTAAACTCCTTAAGAGTATGTATGTATATGGATGTATTTTTATGTATATACATGTACACACCATGTACATATTTTACATTTACTGTGGATGTATATATAATATACTTTCTATGTATATACTATATATATGTGTGTGTGTATGTTTACATATATAATGTATTTACCACCATTTAATTAATGTTTACCATACCAAGGACCATGCTCAGAGTTCATACTATCTTATTTCATCTCCACAGCACTATAGAGCACTATTATTCCTATCATATCAAAGAGAAAACAGATTACCTCAATACCTCAATTGAGGTCTCCCAGCTATGAGTAGAATTCAAACCCAGGTCATTTTGATTTTAGGCATGTCCTATTAAGCACACTATAATCTTTCATATGCCTTGTACACAGTAAACCAAAATAAATGCTAAATAAGTGAATTATTCATTTAATTAATTAACTAACCCATCCATTCCCAGTAACACTTAGAATAGGTGAGTTTATCACATTAATTGGCTGCATCTGGAATGGGTGAGATGTAGGACAAATGAAGAGAGAGAACAAGGAGACAGTCTGGGGTCTGGGCCACTTCACCGGAAGACAGGAACTCTTGACTTCAAGGTTTCCCCAGCATAGCTGGGGAGGGAGAGACAAGAAAGGAAATGCGGTGAGCTTCTGACCTTTGCCCAATCCCTGAGTACCTAGAATGCCCTTCTCTCCCATGTCAGCCTCTCCTCCTTCAAGATCCAACTCGAACGTCACCTTTTCCCTGAAGTTCATCTACCCATTCTTTCTCTCGAGGCAGAATTATTCCTCCTTCAGCTGTGTTCCCACTGAACTTCACACACACCTCGATTATAACACACATCACATCATGTTGTATTTGTCTGTCTGTCTCTCTAGACTGCAGCCCTCAAATGCTGGGCTTTATAGTCTCAGGGCCTAGGACAACGCCCTGCAGAGATGGCACTCAATGAACATATGTTGGGAGTGAGTCAGTGAGTGAGAGATCAGAGAAAGTGAGGGCCATCTTGTGGAAATAAGGGAACCCCTGAGCCCAAACCGGACCAGGAGTTGGTACCCCACAAATGACGTGTAGGTTGTCATCACTGTCATGGGCTACTACTATGAGGATTGGGATGGCAACCTCCTTATTCTCCACGGCCAGGGTCCTCCAGAAACCTCCCTACCGTTTCTGGTGAAAGCTGAAGTATGAATCACCTGCCACTCTAATACCCTTCACATTGGGGAGATCGGCCAGCCAGTCTCCCACCCTTCCTCTAGCTGTGCAAAGAGGAGGGGCCCCCCAGTTGGAAAGTTTACCAACCCAATATACCCAGGACTAAGAGGGAGAGTCTAGGAAACCTTGGAGGCCAAGAAATCTAGATAACTGGGAATGAGTAGACTGTGGACAGAAGAATTCAGAGAGGCCAAAACAGACAGAGGCTACAGCGGGTAAGCTCCAGATAAATAAACAATAAGGAACCTGTCAGGGCAGAGGATAAGAGCTCCCAGAGACACAATTGTTACCCCTTGGGAATGACACAGCCAGCAGAAAAAGCCAGAAGCCTGAGGCAAGGACTGGGATGCGGCCAGGTAGAGAAGGAGTCACCAGGATGTGTGAGGCAAAAAAGGCTCTTAGACTGCATGTTTAACATCTAAGTCTAGCTGTTTCCCAGAGCCCTTTAGGGAACTCCCACAGTTTTTCCCAGAGCCCTTTAGGGAACTTCCAAGGTTTTTCTTATGGAACCTGGGGGCGAATTCACCAGGCTTAGATCAAAAGAATCTCAGACTGTGCCACAGGCATGTCTAAGAAACTCCTCTGGATGATACAGTTCTATCCATCAGGGCTTGATTCTATCCAAACAGGGCTTGATTCAGCTCAAAAACAAGCACATGAAAAGAAGCTCAGCATGACTCATCATCAGGGAAATGCAAATCAAAACCACAATGAGACACCACTGCACACCCACTAGGCTATAATCCAAATAAATAACAAAAGATAACAAGCATTGGAGAGAATCAGAACCCACATACATTGCTTGTGGGAATGTAGAGATGCAGCTGGTATGAAAACCAGGGTGGTGGTTCCTCAAAAAGTTAAATGTAGAGTTAGTATGTGATCCAGCAATTCCACTGCTAGGTATATACCCCAAAGAGTTGAAAACATATGTCCACGCAAAAATTTGTACATGAATGTGTATAGCAGCACTATTCATAATAGCCAAAATGTGAAAACAAGCCAAATGTCCATCAATTGATGAAAGGATAAACTAAATGTGGCATATGTTATTCAGCATAAAAAGGAATATTGATGCATGCTACAACATGGATGTACCTTGGAAACATTATCTTGAATGAAAGAAGCCAGGCACAAAAGGTCACATATTTCCATGTATGTGAAATATCCAAAATAGGTAAATCCATAGAGAAGAAAGTAGATTAATGGTTGCCAGGGACTGAGGGAAAGCAGAAATAGGGTGCGACTGTATATGTTTCCCTTTGGGGTGATAAAAAATGCTTTGGAACTAGATAGAGGTGATAACTGCACAACACTGTAAATGTACTAAATGCCACTGAATTATACACCTTAAAATAGTTAATTTTATGTTGTGTGAATTTCACCTCAATTAAGAAAAAAAGACCTGGGCTACCAAGGCCATTTAAATCACTGCGTAGGCACTGCCTTCTCACCAAAGTGGACACCGTGCCTCTGCTTAACAAAGTCAGGGAGTCACAGCTAGGAACCTTCTCTACCCAGCCAGGCAGTGAGGCAGGGCTCCTCTTCCTCACTCTGTCTCCACCTCAGCAATTCTCTCTCTCTGCCTAATGAGGCCACGGGTGCCCCCAGAGCCCTCAGAAGGTGTCAAAGCAGAAAATCAGGGCAGAAGGGAGCTCCTGAGCACTGACCTTCCTCTGAGCTCACTGTGTGGCTCCTTCACAGTTCCCACAGCCAATAATTCACCAGCTGCCCAAAGCACTGGTCCTGTTAAAGGGGCCCAGGCTGGTGAGGGAGACTTTCTCTGCTTCCCAACAGATAATGACCATTTACTGATGGCCTACTATGGGCCAGCACAGCACATGTTATTTGACTTGATTATCATAATAAACCTCACAATAAGCCTATAAAGTAGATATTATCAGGGCCACAGTAGGACTTTCATGGATCCTAGGCACTGCTGCCCTCAGGGATCCCTTCCTGAACAAATAAATGTTTAAAATTGTATTTAATGACTGCATTGGTATAAATATATTAACATTGTCTTAATGTTGTATATTAAGACATTTTCCTTTACCTAAAAGTTTATCTTTTTCTAATTTGAAAAGAAACTAAAACATTTCCATGAGCCCCTAAAAATATCACGGGGCCTAGATGTTGTACTTTCTGTGCCTGATGGATAAATTCAGTCCTAGATATTACTGCCACCATTTCACAGATGAGAAAACTGAGGCTTAAATTACAGAGCTAAAAAGTGGTAGGAATAGGTGTATGGTCGGTTAATTTTTGACAAAGGTGCCAAAACAGTTCAATGGGGAAAGAATAGCATCTTCGACAAATGGTGCTTGGGACAACTGGATATCCACATACGAAGGAATGAAGTCGGACCTCTACCTCACACAATATACAAACATTAACTCAAAATGGATCAAAAACCTAACTGTAAAAGCTAAAACTTAAAACTCTTAGAAGAAAACATAGATCTAAATCTTCATAATATTATGGTTTCTTAGATATGACACCTAAAACACAAGCAACCAAAGAAAAAATAGACAAATTGGACTTCATCAAAAATTTTTAAAACATTTGCTTTTCAAAGGACACTATCAATAAAGTAAAAAGATAATCCACAGAATGGGAGGAAATATTTGCAAATCACTTATCTATTAAGAACTCTTTTTTTTTTTTTTTTTTTTGGCTGCTTCGGGTCTTAGTTGCAGTGCGCGGGCTCTTCATTGTGGCACACGGGCTTCTCTCTAGTTGTGGTGCACGGGCTCCAGAGTGCATGGGCTCTGTAGTTGCCTCACGTGGGCTTAGTTGCCCCACAGCATGTGGGATCCTAGTTCCCCGAACAGGGATCGAACCTGTGTCCCCTGCATCGGAAGGCAATTCTTAACCACTGGACCACCAGGGAAGTCCCTGATAAGAACATTTTTAAAACTTTCACAACAATTAAAAACCCCAATTTAAGAATGGACAAAGGAAATAGAAATTTCTCCAGAGATATGGGAATGGCCAACAAACATGTGAAGTGATGTTCAGTGTCATTAGCCACTAGGGAAATGCAGATTAAAACCATGAGATACAATTTCACACTCACTAGGATGGCTTTTTTTTTAAAGGAAGTAACAAGTGTTGGTGAGGATATGGAGAAGTCAGAGCCCTCATACGTTACTGGTGGGAATGTAAAATGGTGCAACCTCTTTGGAAAAATAGTTTGGCAGTTCCTCAAAAAGTTAAACATAGAGTATGATCCAGAAATTCTACTCTTAAATATATCGCAAAAGCAATTAAAATATATATTCACACACTTGAACACAAATGTTCAGAGCAGCATTATTCATAATAGCCAAAGAGTGGAAACAACCCAAATGTCCATCAAGTGATGAATGGATAAACAAAATATATTCTATCTACTCAATGGAATGTTATTCAACCATAAAAAGGAATGAATTATTGATACATACTACAACATGGATGCAACTTGGAAACATTATGCAGAATGAGAGAAGCCAGATACAAAAGGCCACATATTGTATGATTCCATGTTATATGAGATGTCCAGAACAGGCAAATCCATAGAGACAGAAAGCAGATTAGTGGTTGTCTGGGACTGAGGGGAGAGAAGAATGGGGAGTGACTGCTAACAGTTTCTTTTTGGAGTGATGGAAGTGTTCTGGAACTAGATAGTGGTTATGTTTGCCCAACTTTGTGAATATACTAAAAAACAATGAAATGTGTATTTCAAAATGGCCAAATTTATGGCAGGTATATGAATTAATCTCAATTTTTTTTAAAGAAAAAAGTGATTGTGGTTATGGTTGTATAACTGTGAATATGCTAAACACTATCAAAATGTACACTTTAAATGAGTGAATTGTGTGGTATGTGAATTATATCTCAATAAAGCTATTACCAAAAAAATTACTGTCCCTGGCAGTCCAGTGGTTAGGACTCCATGTTTCCACTACAAGGGGCCCGGGTTCAATCTCTGGTCAGGGAACTAAGATCCCCTCAAGCCATGTGACACAGCCAAAAAAAAAAAAATTACAAGACTACAGTTCAAGTCCAGGTCTTCCCATTCCCAAATAAATTCTTTTAACCATGACATGACCCAGCTTTATTTGCAGGCTGACTAGTCCCTGAAGAGCTCTTTATCTCCCTCCTTTCCCCATACAAGCTCCTTTTTCACTCCCTACCTTGTCCTGCCCTCTGAACACCAAAAGCTCCAGGCAAGCGGTTTCTTCTTTCTAAGTGGTTTCTTCTTTCTAAGCACTCCCTCTTCAATTGTTCCCAATTGCCTATAATCTAAAGCCAAATCTCCTCACCCTGGAAATCAAGGCCTCTCAAGATCTAGCACCAGCTTTCTTTTTCTAGTACTCTGCTCCACACCCCCAACATTCTAGCCAAACAATTCTTTCTGCCCTTCCCTGAATCATATCCTTTCCTGATGTCCCATGTGCCTAGAAAACCCCCTCTCCACCCCTCTACAGTACAGCCAAATCCTGCCCCTCTGCTCTGACACCACCTGGTAGCTTCTTTGAGTTCAAAATTTTACACACACACACGTACTGGCATTAATTCTTCCTCTAGTTCTCACAGGTCTCTATATTTACACCTCTATGCATTTGTCCCTGTGTTAAGGTATTTGGACATATGTTCCTTGAAAACAGCAAAATAAACAACCCAGAGCACCCAGCCCAGTGTCTGGCACACAGTGGTACTCACAAAAGTCATGCTCAACTAACTGAAGTGAATTCAGTCTCACTCCCAATCACCTCACTTCCCTTTTTCCCCTAATGGCAGTTTTCCTGCCAATTAGAAATGCTACAGGCAATTTGAAGAAGGTATTTAGAATACTAATGGATGAAAATGGCTTTCAGCCACGTCTATTTCATATAAATTAATCGCTGTGAGTTTTATGGCCTTGGTTGCCTTGACTACACAACTGTTGGTGGCATACCCTGCTCAACTCAAGGAGTGGAAGTATTCCCCTGCCAGGTGATGTCAGCCAGGGGTGATACAAAGGGGATGAGAAATCAACATCTGAGGTATCAGTATCTTCCTGAGCTCGCTGGGATCCCTCCTGCCTCTTCCTCAGCTCCAACTGAGACAGCCAAGGAGTTGGGAAACCCAAAGGGTGTGCTGCAATTCTGCTCTGACAAGGTCCCAGGAAGGGAGAGCCAAGCCAACAACCCCCACTTTGGGTGTAATGTAGGGCTGCCCTCAGCAGAGGTGCCCTGCAATTTCCTAACCACCACTGCCCCCTTGTGCCCTGACTGGCCACATCCAACAATGTCCCACCCGCCCAAACCTCTAATGCAGCACTGCCCAACAGAAATACAATGCAAGCCACAATGTAATGTTTAATTTTCTAATAGCCACATTTTAAAAGGTAAGAAGAAACAGGTGAAATTAAGTTTAATAATATATTTTATATAACCCAGTATATCGAGAATATTAGCACTTCAACATGTAATCAATATAAAAAATTAGTAATGAGATAGTCTACATTCTTTTTTCTACTTTAAATCTTCAGAATCTGCTGTGGGCTTCCCTGGTGGAACAGTGGTTGGGAATCCGCCTGCCAATGCAGAGGACACGGGTTTGAGCCCTGGTCTGGGAAGATCCCACATGCCACGGAGCAACTAAGCCTGTGAGCCACAACTACTGAGCCTGCGCTCTAGAGCCCATGAGCCACAACTACTGAAGCCCGTGCACCTAGAGCCTGTGCTCTGCAACAAGAGAAGCCACCGCAATGAGAAGCCCGCACACTGCAATGAAGAGTAGCCCCTGCTCACTGCAAGTAGAGAAAGCCCGCGCACAGCAATGAAGACCCAAAGCAGCCAAAAATAAATAAATAAAATAAATATATTTATTTAAAAAAACAATCTGATGTGTATTTTACACTTGCAGGACACCTCAATTCAGACAAGCCTTTTTCTTTTTTTTTTCTTTTTTTTTCTTTTTTTTTTCTTTTTTTTTTTTCTTTTGTTGTACACAGGCCTCTCACTGTTGTGGCCTCTCCCATTGCGGAGCACAGGCTCTGGACGCACAGGCTCAGCGGCCATGGCTCACAGGCCCAGCCACTCCGCGGCATGTGGGATCTTCCCAGACCGGGGCACGAACCCGTGTCCCCTAGCATCGGCAGGCGGACTCTCAACCACTGCGCCACCAGGGAAGCCCCAGACAAGCCTTTTTCTTTTCCTTTTCTTTTTTTGATGTGGACCATTTTAAAGTCTTTATTGAATTTGTTACAATATTGCTTCTGTCTTATGTTTTTTGGTTTTTTGGCCCCGAGGCATGTGGGATCTTAGCTCCCCAACCAGGGATCGAACCCTCACGCCCTGCATTGGAAGGCGAAGTCTTAACCACCATACCGTCAGGGAAGTCCCCAGACAAACCATTTATGTTAAGTGCCCAACAGCCACACATAGCTAGGGCTACTGTGCTGGACAGCTCAGCTCTAGTGCCTTGACCAGCACTGTCCCTGCTGGCCTAACCAACACTGTCTCGTGTCCCAAGCCACTGGTAACTCTAGACCAATCCTCTCCCCTAAGCTCCAGGCTCAGAGAGCTAGCTGCCCTCTCAGCCCCTCCACTTGCCTAACAAATCTCTGTAAGTTCTCCAAAACTGCATTCTCATTTTCCATCCCCAAACCTATCTCTACAGCCCACTCAACTCAATGACATCACCATCCATTTGTTGCTGGAATTAAAATCCAAAGAGTTATTCTTTTTCTTCACCCCCACCCCACATCCAAGCAGTCATCAAGTCTTATCGGTTCAGCCCATAAATACATCCGATTACTTGCCTCCATCTCCACTACGAGCACCCTCGTCCAGGCCAACATCATCTTGCCTGGACTATTGCACTCACCTCTAAACTGTATCCATTCCTACCCTTCCACCCCCTCACTCCACACCCACAAGGAGCACAAAGGGATCAGACCTCTCACACTCCTCAGACTGCTCACATCTCTCCATCAGCTTCCCAGTGCCTTCTAATAAAATCTAAACTCTCCTTGCTTTGCCACACCCTTCATTAACTGCTCCCTGCACCTCGCTGCCCATCACTCTCCCACCAGACTTACACTGCAAACATGCCAAACTCATTCCCACTTCCCTCTGTCTGGAATGTTCTTCCTCCAGACCTTTGCATGGCTGGCTCCTGCTCATCATTCGGGTCTCTGAGCGGCCTTCCCTCACCATCCTATCTGCCAAGGTAGCAGCTCATCCTTGTCCTCATCCTTAGTCATTTTCTATCCCATAACCTTGTTTTTATTTTCTTTATAGCATTATTCATCACTCCCTGAAGTTGCCTTCTGTCTCCTTCCACTAGCACACAAGCTCCACGAGAGAAAGAATTTCCCTTCTGTTGTCCACTTCTGTTCTAGCAACTAGAACAGTAGCTGGCACATAGTAACCTAGGAATGAGAGTGTGAGTGAGTGAATGTTATTCCCTCCATCTGGAACACTCTCTCCACTGCATGGTTGGTTCCTTCTCCTTCAGGTCTTAGGTTAAGTGTCACCTGCCCAGGGAGCCTTCCCAAACTGCCCTGCTTTATTTTCTATCTCAGCTCAAAGCTGCACTTGTGGACGGCCCACCAATGCTTGTTGGACAGACAGCCTCCCGGCACCTCCCAGCCCCCACGCGGGGGTGTCCTGCCGGCCCCGCCCTCTCCGGCTCCAGGAGCTGCGGCTCCCACCTCGTGGACCACAGGCCCCGCGCCTGACGGGAGCAGGGCCCCCAGCTTGGGAGAAAGGGGACGGGCCGGGGCAGATGGAGCAGACCCCAGTCTCCGGAGCGGGGCCGAGGCTGAGACCCCCTCGCCCCCCTCCCTCCCCGCGCCGGCAGAGCCTCCTCCCTGAGAAGGTCTCGGAAGGCCCACGGGCCGCGCTGCGGGCGCCTTCCGCCCCGGAGACCCCGCCCCGCCTGGCCGAACCTCCGCCACCGGGTCAAAGCTGCAGGCCCGTCCCCGGCCCCGCGCCGTGGCTGCTCGGAGCGCCCCCGCGTCCCGGGGCGATTCCCCTTCCCCTCAGTCTCGGGCCGCGGGCTTCGCGGTCCGGCTGCCCCGTCGTCACCGAAGCCCGGGCAGGGGCAGGGACGCGGCCCCGGTCACGCCGTCGGCCCCGGGCGACCTTCAAAGGCGACGGTATCCCCTGCAGCCCAAGTCAGGCCGCCTCCGCCCCCTCCTCCTCCTCCGCGTCCCTCCGTCGCCCCAGGGAGGCCACCGAAGCCAGGTGGTGACCTGCTTGCCCCCGGGCCTCCGCGCCCGCTCCCACCCACGGCGCGGAGCTCCCGCCACCGGCCCCCAGAGGCCCCGCCGTCCCGTCAGGGTGCCGCCGCCCGGCTCCTCCCGCCCCCCCGGCCTCGACACGGCGACAGAGCCCCGACGTGGCCCGAGAGGCCCAGTGGCTGACGAGAAACTTCGGGGCCCACTAGCCGTGTGACTTGACCAACTGACCTACTGACGGGCTGACTGACTGGCTGACTGGACCGACAGATTGACAAACTGACAGGATTTCTGATGGGATTGACAGGCTGACTGGATTGACTGACAGGCTGACTGACGAGACAGGTCAGCTGACAGGCTGGCCGACAGGATTGACAGGCCGAGTGACTGGACGGCTGACTAGATTGACTGGCAGGTTGGCAGCTGCGGGTGTTGCCGTGGCCTCTCAGCCTCGGCCTCCGCCTCCCGCTCACTTCACGCCAACTCACCCACCACCAGCGGGTTCCTGAACCAAAAGGCGCCGAGGTGGGCGGCCCCGACGTCTTTCAGAGGCCGAGCCGGAGCCCTTAGGCAGCCCGCGGCATCACCTGGTGGCCGCGCCCGGAACGGAGGGGAGGGGTGGGGTGGTGGTGGTGGTGGTAAAGGATTGTGATGGGCGGGGCGATGGGGGCGGGGTAAGGGCTGTGGTGGGCGGGGATAACGGTAGGGCGTGATTATGGTGAGCAGTGTAGGTGGGCGGGGATAGAGGCGGGGCTACGGCTGGAGAGTGGAGGGGCGGGACCTTCGCTCTGCCCCTGGGTCTTCTTGTCCTCCCCGGCAGAGCGCGCGGGTCCCTTCTGGAGCCTGAGCCGCGCGGCAGGTCTGTCAGGCGACCTGATGGGGGAGCGAAGTTCCCGGCTTCCTTAGACCCGCTCCCGCCAGCAGCCTGGGCCTCCCGGCTGCGGCAGGGGACGGCGGGACCCTTCGGGGGCCGGGCCGACGCAGAGCTCCGCAGGGGTGAAACCTGTACACACGCGGGGCCCCAGAAGACTCTTGAGGGGCCTGGGGGACCTGAGTGAGCAGGTGGGGACAAGAACCGGTTGAATTTGCCTTGTTTCTGTTATTGGGCCCAGTCCTCACCCCGAGTTGCTCCCTACCACCATCCCGCTGCCTCTCAGCAGCTCACCTGCCCCCTCACCTGCCTTTCAAGGGCCTGTCTGGAGCGTGGCGAACACCGGCAAGCCCCCTAGGTGGCAGCAAAGGCCCGAGAAAGTGATCCCAGAACGGACCCTCCCTTCCGCCCTAAACCCAGAAAGGCAGGGTAGAATGGAGCCACCTCGCAGAGGAGAACTGAAGTCCAGAGCGGCAGGACCGTGCTCACAGCACGCAGCGATTTGAACTGTGACTTGTGTCCCAGGAGAAGAGACACAGGAGAAGAGGACAACAAGGAGGGGCCAGAGACCTGCCATCCCAACCATGTGACCCAAAGGATGTCCTCACCTGTCTGAGGCTCAGTTTCCTTACCTGTAGAATTAGGGACAAGAAGGGCACCTGCTTCACAGGATGTTTTGAAGATTAAATGATATGCTGCAGAGAAATCACTTGGCACAGTGCCTGACACATGGTAAGTGCTCAGCAAATAGTCACATTAATAAACGTAAAGCAGCTTCCCATAGGCCTCCAAGACCATACCTAGCTGCTACCTGAGTGTGATGGCTTTGTTTAATGTGTCAGCTTGGCCAGGTTACAGTCCCCAATTATGCAATCGAACACTAATCTTGGTATTGTGATGAAGGTAGTCAATTTAATCAATTGACTTTAAGGGAGATTATCCTGGATAATCTGGATGGGCCTGATACAGTCCCATCTGGAAGGCCTTAAGAACAGATCTGAGGGGACTTTCCTGTGGTCCAGCGGTTAAGACTCCGCACTCCCAGTGCAGGGGGTGCAGGTTCGATCCCTGGTCAAGGAACTGGATCCCACGTGCTGCAACAAAGATCCGGTGCAGCCAAATAAATAAATAAATATTTAGAGCTGAGGCTTCCCTGAGGAAGAAGAAATTCTGCCTGTGGACAGCAGCTTCCACCCTTGGCAAGAGTTCCAGCCTTGCTTGACGACCACCTAGAGGGGTAGGATAGGGAGGGTGGGAGGGAGACACAAGAGGGAGGAGGTATGGGGATATATGTATAGCTGATTCACTTTGTTATAAAGCAGAAACTAACACACCATTGTAAAGCAATTATATTCCAATAAAGATGTTTAAATAAATAAATAAATAATGGATTATGGGATTGGAAAAAAAGAGAAAGAGTTCCAGCCTGAGCCTCACAATTTCAAACTTGCCTCACCAGCCCCATACTAACATAAGTCAACTCTTTGCAATAAATCTCTTAATTTGCACCTCCTATTGGTACCATTTCTCTGGTTGAACCCTGTAATACGCAGAGGAAGCAAGGGTATGTGTGTGTGTGTGTGTGTGTGTGTGTGTGTGTGTGTGTGTGTGTGTG